>NC_041359.1:16372612-16625112 GCF_900634415.1 Cottoperca gobio
GACTCCTCTGGCTCTGGTTGACTCCCACACCTGACTCTGTCATAGTTTCTTGATCCTCACTGCCCTGTTGACCCACCTGGTGACATCTGACCCCTCTACCTGGCTATAATCACCCTCATGACTCATGATTCTTTGGTAGTTTTAATCATCTAATCGTGTTGATGAGCTATTTTACCCTTTTTGGCACACAGTGACCTCTTTTTTACCTTTATACATGCCCAACACACCATCCATTTCTAGAGAGGCTCAGCATTTCTATAAGTGATGAAGTGTCCCTCCTCACTAGATTTGAGTGATTTGATTTTTTTTGTTAGTTCTTGTTGGTAAAGGGGAGAGCTTAAAGCTTGCTGATAGTACGCCTTTAGCCTTGCCTGCAGCAACGGGGGTTTCCTTGGCTGCACGAGCAGGGCCCTCCAGTTCTTGGCTTGTTTTAGCCTCAAGGCTGTGGGTGCTATCAATGTTTCTCCTCATGTTACCTCATTTTAATCAGAAGTAGTCAAAAAATATGATCTATGCAGATGTCAATGTAGAGTGAATGCATTTTTATTTTCCCATCCTAACTCAAATTAATCATTTAAATTGTAATCAACCATCCAATCAGAGCAGCCAAGAGAGGGTTAGAAACTATTCATCAGTCTTGTTATTTTGAGTTTCTGAGACTATGCACCTATGCACCTCCTCCGTGTTGCAGGAATTTTTACGAATGGTGCTTCTGCTGGTGCTCAAACTAAATGGTGTCAGAAGACCTAGTCAAGAGCATCTTTTAGCCCTTTTACAGTAGAGGGACTTGATCCCACAACGGGCTTCACAAACAACTGTAAGACTGCTTTGTACATACGATTTGACCTTTGGGGCTTTATGAACAACAATCACTTCAAGACCCACACAGAGGTGATGACCCTCTATGAATACTGCTACTATAAACACAGTATAGACTATGAAGTGGAGGATGTTAAATAGATGTTTTTCCTGCAGGTCTATTTGTACCATTGACACCCCAGTCTCTGACCTACAGTGTGCTCCTGCTTTCCTCTCCCGTGTAATTCTCCTCTTCCAGCAGTAGTCTGTGTGACCTCCCCGAACATAGTGACTTGTTTTCTCCTTCTCAACAAGGTGGCCTGTGCCTCGTAAAAACTGTACACATATATGATAGATATGCATATATATTATACATATAAAGAGAAATCTATAGTGTGTCTATACGTGGTCAGAAAATCGTTTCAAACTGACAAGACAATATATGTTTTTCTTCTTCATGGTTATTTTTCTAACTGGCTGGAGGTCAGAGAGATTATTTAATAGTATCTATGTAGTCTTATTTAGTGTGTTGAGTGGTGTGATTTTCCTCTGATTTGTACATTGTGAGAAAACCCCTCAGCAGCAAGTAACATTCCCTGTCTGAAAACCCAGGACAGCCCAAAAAGAAAAGAAAATATAAGAGCTTTAGAACAGTTTATGGGGAATAGAGAAGTATATCTAAATCTATCTAGAAGTCTAGCAAAGATGACATTATTACATTCCTTTCTTCAATGTGAAAACATTTAGTTGAACACCACTTGACTTGTGGTGACAACTTCCAAAAAAAAGACTGAATTTTGCAGCTCACATAAGTAGCAATGAGATTATGTCTGCTGCACTCAGCAGTCAGAAACTTGCACTTGTGAGTGAGGACTATCACGTTTAACATCCAAGTGGAGGTTTGAGTGACTCTGTCGGGATGCATTTCTTTCGTGTGTTTGTCGTCGTTGTCGTCTTGTAAACAGAAGTGGTGACATACGTGACTGTGACAGCTGATTAGGTAGAAAAACCATCTTGCATTGTTGCAGTATAGTGGAAAATTGAATTAGACTGTTACAATCCCCTACTTCTTCTCCCTCCCCTCATGGTGCCTGTGTGTCTCCCTTATATGGCCAAGTGTTGATTGTTGTATATAAATGTCTTTCCATATACCCATCTTCCACAAACCGAGGTGATTCATGCATCACCTTTTTACGTGTCTGCTTCACATATGAACCTTTTACAGCTCCTGTCACTGACCAAGAATCCACAGATTGTGTGAAACTTTCGTGTTTGTGTTTACAAAAGTTACAAGAAAGGTCCTGATTTGTTTTAAAGGGAAGACAATGCAAACAGACAGAGGAGCTAAAATCCTCTCACTTCACCATCAGGGGGGTGGAGTACGAATCCTCCATTTTCAGGTCGTTATCTACTGAATACTTGAAGTAGGGGGTTCTCCTACCATGATATACCATATATGATTTACATGGTAGAACACATAAAACATTTCAATTGTGCCCATGCATGCTGAGTTTTACATAATGTGCCAACTGAAAGCGATGATGTAAGGATAATCTCCTGTTCTCTATGCAGAGCGATTTCTCAACTGTTGTGTAAAAAAAAAAAATGATTTAGGAGACAGAGGCTTAGAGGCTAGGGCTGGTTTCCTGGGCTTAGACGAAAGACTAATCCTGGTTGTGAATGACGAACATCGCACTCAGTGTGAGGTGGACTCAAGAAGTCAAGTTTGCATCTGTGCCTAGAAGCAGCCTTGTAGAAAAAAGACTTGAGTTGAAAGGCCTGTAGGTTCACCAGTAATTCTCAAAGGCCTTTGAGAAAACGGTGTGACAAGCCTAACATACATTTTCACTTTATTGTTATATACAGGTTGTTTTTCTTTTACTGTATGTTGCTGAAAACTTTGGATTAAACAAATCACTGTGACCAATGCCAGAAACATTTTTGTTTTGACAGAACAAATATTGTTTACTTTTTTATTCTTCATTTTTGTATTTAAGTTAGCTTTATTTTTTCTATTGTTTCAGCTTATTGAATATGCCAGTTTGAGACTGTACTATTTGTATAAGTAAATGTTTTGAGCTGTACAGTAAAGACCTAGGAACAAGTTAAATGTGAGTGTCCAGCATGCTGAATGATCACTTGTGTGAACGTGAGCTAATCTTCCATGAAGCATCATTCCTCATTCATTACTTGCATCTGCATCGTGCATTGTGACGGTGTGATGTTGTGTTTGAGAGTGATGTGTGTCTCACTTACTGTGTCCCCTTAGTAGACAGCCTGTGCAGTTTTGTGAGAGTGCAGCATGTTTTTGGGGTTGCTTGTGTAAATGTATTCAGAAAAGAGAGAGGAGTGAGTGAGTGTGTGTGCATAGCTGCTTTTATGGGTGTGTGTGTGTGTGTGTGTCTGTGTGTCTGTGTGTCTGTGCAAGTTATGAATGCATAAGAGAAAAATCCATTTAAAAAAACTTTATCAGACGAAGTCCCTAAAGAAAAAAAAAAGCGAGATTGACTCAAAGTTTTGAATGAAGCATGGATACACAGTGATGTTTTCTGTTTTTTTTAAACCTAGGAGGCTGTCCTTAGTGCCCCGGTTTGCTATTGTATGTGCTGTATCAGAATATTACTATTGAGTGTTGGCCAGCTTGTTTATATCCATCAAATAAAGGTGACTTTCTTTCTGTCTCGGTTTGTAATTTTCTACTCAAAGTTGGAATCAGTTAACTCTTATAAGTTAATTCTAATATATATTAGTCCTATTACCATCATGGTATGATACTGTACTAGTAAGTACAATGTTGCATTGATTTCACATCAGTTTCAGTTTCATATAATTTATTACAATAATTCAGTCCTGTACTTGGTACTCTAAAACCAAATGTGGTTAGAATAGCAACAATTTAGCTAACTTGGTAACTTATTCTAATAATGATAAAAGAGGAAACCTGGGTATGTATGTTAAAACAGGACATATTTATTTTAGTGTTTTATATTCTCAAGACATTCATGGGCATATGGAGAAAAGAGGCATTGAAATGTTCCTCTATACTATTGTAGTACATGTTACAACTTTATATTTAGACAGTGCAAATACAGTGTCATAGAGGCAGTATAGGAAGCAAATCTAATACGAGCTGTACATTCTTCTTTAATCAATCTAAAGAAAAGCACAGTTTTTTTAGCACAGTTCAAAAAGTGGTACAGCTGGACAAAAGTATTTTTTTTTCTCTTCAACCGATAACCCTAACGCCTTAACCTTTTTCGACTTAATCTCACAGTCACAATCTTCATCAGTGACTGGAGTTTGTGATAAAACAAACTCCATCCACTGAAAAGAAATAATGTCTAAAAACTGTGTTGTGAAGAAGAATCATACTGCAGAGACAGAAAACTCACCTTTGTCTAAAACTTTGATTTCATTACATATGCTTCAAATATAAAATAAAGGATGTTCTTTTCTATTGTGGGTAGATGCTCAAGATTCACCTGCTTTGTCGGAACAGTGATTGTTTATAGCCTTTGCCAAAGTTATTTTTGCAAAACTTTTGAGCTTTACCGTCCCTTTAGGAAGTTGTTGAACAAACGGTCCCCCTTGTCAGAAAGCCAGTGCCCTGCCATGGCTGCCACTGCTCCCATGAATATAGATGTGTAGACCAAATCTCCCTTCGCAGCCAGTGTGGCCAGAGCACAAAGCACCACCCCGAAGAGCATCTGCTTTAGCACCTCCACCTCGTCGTCCTGGATATCCTCAAACAGACCTTTCTCCTGAACACCTGCACAGGGAGATAAACATGTGAGAGGTTGCAGCGAGGTTAGCTGCTCACGTGATCGTGTATGACGAGACTCACCAGACTGCTGCTTCTTCACACAGACACCGTCCTTATGGATGAGTCCTTCAGCACAGTCACAGCGGAAAGAGCCTTCGGTGTTGGTACAAATCTCATCCAGACCATGACAGGCGAGTACTCTGTCACTGCATTCATCTATATCTGAGAAAAACAAAGAGAGGCACATGATGTTATCTCATCAGAGACTTGTAGGTTATTGCAGCTCATAATGAATGTATGTTGATGAAATAATGCTTTACAAATATTCCCTTTTAGGCCATTACCCAAACACTTGGACCCTGTCAGTGTGTACCCAGAGGCACATTTTCTGCAGCGTGCTGGTCCGCTACCCATACATCCCACACAGGCCGGGTCACAGTCTGAGGATAGAGTGACCATTTCATTTCTTCATTTATAAAACAATGTATATGAGTGAAAAAAGCCACAAAAGATTAGATCAGAAAAGTCTAAGACGTTTCCCAAAGATGAGGATTTGCTGCTTGTCTTTCTTTAATATCACTTTAAATTGAATATCTTTAGGTTTTGAACTGCTGGTTGGGCAATACAAGGATTTTAAAGATGTCATCCTAACCCCCGATAAATTATGATTAGTATTTTTCCACTATTTATTTTTATTTCATTTATATAGAAGAAGCCTACATCTTGTGTATTTTACACATATTCTAACCTACTGACCTCTGCACTTAAAGGAACCATCTGTATTAAAGCAGTAGCTGTTTGTAGGACAGATACCCAGCTCAGTGCCACACTCATCAACGTCTGAAACAAATCAAAACATATAAACATTTAAAACATTAGTCTGCTTGTCTTGTGCCATAAATGTATGTGAAGATAAGCTCTGTACAGTACCTACACAGGTGTAATTATGGAGTGTCCATCCTGCTCTGCATTCCTCACACTGGTCATGTTCAGGGCCTGAACACTTTCTGCAGCTATCTGGACAGCTGAGCACCTGAACAGCCAACAGACAACACAACCAAGCAGCCTGCAGCGGGTTCCTGTGAAGCATCCACACTCCCATCTGTCCCGTCACATCCACAAGATAAAGTTGTTTATCTCGTCTAAAATATTACACCATATAAAAACTGTAGGTACATCTAAAGCTAAGCTCAAAACCTTCCTGCTTTCTCAGTCCTATGACCAGTGTTAGTGTGTGAGTAATCTTGTGTGTATGCCTGCGCCGTAGCAGTCTGTCAGTATCAGTACTTTTTGCTCTCGTCTGTGGGGGCCAATCATGGACTGGATGTTGTGTCATCTCTTTGACCAACTGAATGGCTGCCTGTTCCCTCCTCCTCTGAAGACCTGGGGGAGGCGTTGGTGGGGTGCAGCCTCTGGAGATGATCCTGAGGGCCCTCTTTTGCACCCTCTCCAGCAGTGCAGCCTGGATTGTATTGCACAACACCAAAAGGACACTACCATACTCCAGACATGTTCTGGCCACAGCAGTGTGGATGGTGACAAGGTCCTGGCAAAGTAGGCCGTGTGTGTGGCTAGAACAGTCAGAAAGTGGAGTTGTTATAGAGGCTTCCCTCACTACCTGTTCAATGTGAGTGTCCCTGCCGAGGTCGGAGTCCAGGTGAAAGCCCAGGTACTTAAGTTATAGCATAGTATGTCAAAAAACAACAACTTCACAAATAAAGTCAAAGAGTAGTACAGTATGTCATAAAAATGTCAAATAAAAGTCCTTGTATTATATGATATTAAAACAAAGTTAATAGTACAGTATGACATTAAAATGTCACAAAGAAGTCACAATATGACAGTAAAATGTAATTAATAAAAAGTCATAATATACTATCACACAAAGAATGTGATAAAAAGTATAGTATGCCATTATAAATCCTAAAGAAATAGTATAGTATAACATTGAAATGTAATTTAAAAAGGTCATAGTAAAGTATGTGATACAAATGTTAGTATAGTGTGTTAGTATGTGATTTAAAAAAACGTCAGAGTATGCGATAACAAAAAATAATATCATAAGATGGATAGATTGTTTATTAGAAACACAACCAAGGCCAGTGGAATTAGTTTTTGGTACAGTATGTTATTCTTTTCAGCACAAATACATAGATGGACAACAAGAAAGTCATAGTATTGTAGTTCATAGCAAATGTTATAATCAGTCATAGTATAGTACACCAAACCATAGAGATTGTGGTGGATAACTGCAGTACACCTTTCCTGTACTGCCCTCAATAATATGCTGACTAACAAAAGTCATCAACACTTTGAAACTTGTGCTATAGTATGTCACACAAACAGATTATTAACATTCATGTTCACAGTTAACTAATTAATAGAATCATAATTAGGGTACATACATAATAAAATATAAATATATCTTTACATGATTGTACTTTATAAAAATATAAAAATATATACATCTATCTTTAAAATCATATGCACCCATACACTTATAATCATGCAAACACAACTATACATGTACAGACAACATTTCTTACATTTATTTTTAAATGCCATAAAACAACAAAATATGATCACACTCACACACACACACTCACACACACACACACACACACACACACACACACACACACACACACACATACCCCTCGCTCCTATGTAAGTGTGCATAGGCATTGGGTGTACGTATATATAGGCCTATATGTTGTTTTATTTCCTTATTGTTATCCCACTGTATTGCATATGCTTGATGTTTTTATTTTGAGGCCTCTTTCTTGACTTTACTTGTTGCTAATAATACTTCTACACATTTACATAAGTAAAACACACCAATCATTAAGAGGACCTCAAAACAAACTTTAGACATGCGTTAAGGGTTTTATTTACCTCCTGTCTGTGTCCTGACTGAGTCTGAACTGTGTCGTCCTTTTTAAAGTTTAAATGCGTTGAATACAACCGAGACGCGTTTGTGATATTCCTTTGTGGTTTGTTACAGAAAACAAACCAAAACTCCCGAGCGGGCGGAGCATGCACCAATATCAGAGCACCGCCCCTTTGGGATGTAACGAAATTTTTAAGCAAGCGCTTCTCTAAACTGACGACACTGCGCTAATAAAATCCAGCGCCCTTCACCGAGAGCTGGCCAATCACAATCCGGGATCCTGCATGTACAAAAATAAGCACATTTATATATAGCCAAGTGTTGACAGACTTACAGTACATGGATAAAATTAGTTTGTGAGATGCTATGTTAAACATTGTAAAGCTTAAAGTATAAGTCTGATATTATTCTATGTTTATGTATATTTTCTTGTGGTCAACAAATCCCATGAAAAAAACAAAAACAAACAATGATTTGATCCTCAAAACAATAGACAAATAAAGTGTATGCAGGTTTAGCCAAAGCCTGATATAACTATATGACATAGTAGACCACTCTTATTGTCCAAAACTAATAAAACACTTTGACAGTCTCTCACTTTGTGGTATTTGCCTTCATAACAATGAACATTTGAGTCAGTCCAAACTCCTTCCTGCTGCCTAAGATGCTAACACGTATGGGGAGGTGAAGTCGGTAAGTATTGGGAGATGCACTAACCTATTATTGTTGGTCATTTCATGGCATTTCTTGAAAATAACAACAATATAGATTATTACCAGCCAGCCTTTAATAATGTCCTATGTTTATCTCATCCACAATTTATATGAACATATAATGCATAATGCAATAATGTGCAACAATAATGTATGGGTGCTTCAAAGGCTTTGTCTCCAAGTTTTTCTCAACTCCAACATATTTACTGTGTGATGCCTTCTGCTGGTCTGGTCCTTCTTTGGTCTTTGCTCTCAATCCACCTGAGGCACTCCATTTCCACCCTGTCCATGTCATTCCCTGATACCCTCCCGTGTCCCTCCCACAGCGAGCTCTTTCAAGAGGGCCTGGGTCTGAGAGGGAAGCTGGAACAGGGGCAACCCCCGAAGAAGCTCTGGTAGACTCCTGTCACTGCTTGGATGTGAGTCAAATTTCACCAAAATAAAACGTTCTCCAGCTCTTCCCAGCTGCTTGTCCGCATGGATGAGGCACAGGGAGGCTGTGAACACATCAGAGTAAGGGGAACACATCTGAGGGAGACCCTTGTCTTCCCCCTTCATCTTGATAACCTCTTTGTTTCGATGGGTCCATTCCTCTATCCTCTCCAAGGCTTTTCGGGTCAAGACGAGCAGAACTCGGCCGCCCAGGCTTTTCAGCTCCAGCAGCTGGGAGTGCAGCCATGGCAGAGGCCCCAGATTGCACTGCTCCTTCCTGATCCACTGGTCCACAGACACACTGAAGCCCTGGTTAAAGAGCTGCGAGCCGAGCTGACATACCGACTCCGAAACACCATTATCCACATCTGGGGGGCTCAGCAACACCACATGACACTTTCTGCCAACTTTAGAGAGGAAAAACAAGGGAATGATTTTCAGAGTTGTTCCATCATGACCTATTGTTATTTTTTATTTGTATTATAAATATTGGTATTACAAGAAAATACTCACTCTTTACAAATCCACCATGATGCCAGCTCCACACCCATTCTATAAAAGCCAAAAAATTAAGACTAAACATACCAGGGTTTAGCAAAAATACACTAAAGGGGTGTTTATAATTTCAGTGCCAAACATTAATAATAAAATATATGCATGAGCAGTGCAGACTTTTTGAACAATTCCCAGATCTAGTAAACAAGATTTGTTCTTTGAGGAAATTCAGATCAAGTTGTTATTCATATTTTATCTCGGGTTGGATACAAATTCCAGAGCAGAGAACTTAGTCATTGCTCTCTTTTCTTCATGTACGGTATGTTTGTCCTATTATTGTTACATATTTAACACACTTAATGCAAAAAAAAAAAAAAAAAAAAAAGAATAAAACTCACTCTTGACGAAGTCATGACGGAGATAAGATACGAGCACAGTCAAGAAAACCAGCAGCATGATACCAACAACCAGGAGGGTCCAGTGCGTCCTGTCAGCTGCAAGGAGTACAAATAAAAAAACCCTGTTTATAAAAAGCTCAAGAAACATTCTGTATTTTAGCAAAATATGTCCCAACCTGCATCAATTCTATAAATGTAAATGTGCCAGACTCACTGTTTTTAAAACAGAATGGACCCAGCTCATGTCCCATTCCTTTTATTTTTACCTGCACAAATGGATAAACATTAAAGAGTTATTTAACGTCAGTAAAGTATATATATGATTCACATGAGGACGGATGTGAATACTTTACCATCACACATGATGCAAGCTTAAGGTTGATTTCTTCAAACACCCCTATTTTCTCCTGAAGAAGACACAATTATAAACCTTGGGTCAGTTATTACAAACTCACGCTGCGTAGCCAGACATCATTCAAACCCACAGAAGGTGCCTGGCACCTTAAACTGCTTAAAAATAAATTATAGCTATATTGAGGAGACCGTTTGATTATGTAAGGGATCTGTGTGTGTATTCAGTGAGTCGGAAGGAGCTAAGCCATTCATAGATTCAGAAACCATAAGAAGTATTTCAGTATTAATATTTCTTACCCACTGATCCTTGCTGTTTTGTCTCCATGTGCCATTTGCCAGCTGTTGTCTGAAGCCCTTCATCTCCCTGCAGCTGTTCTCTTTGTGGCAGGGCCACACTTCACCCTCCAGCCTGCAGGGGGCAGACAGGTTCCACGACAGCATTGTGCAGTGGTTGTTCACCTGACCCTGGCCTACAGACACTGACACATTCTGCCATATGTTCCTTTGGAGGAAATCTGGAATGGACACATAGGAAACATCAGCATACTAAAGGAAAACATGCCCCCCTCACCCTGTAAACTGAGACCAGAAGGAGAGTGAAATAAAATAAAAGAGACAGTCTCACCTGTTTTAGAGAAAGGGCAGCTTAGAGAGCGCACGGAACTCACCTCCCATGCCTAAACACACACACACACACACACACACACACACACACACACACACACACACGCACACGCACACACACACACACACACACACAGGTCTGTGTAGACACGACACCGTTGATGTGGTATCTGTAAGTGACCATGATGTTTGAGTGTTGGTACCTGGAGACACATGCAGGGGGTCACAGCATACAGTGGGATGGTCATCCTGTTCCATATCTATAAAGTAACATTTAACACACACACACATTAAACATGGCTTTTATATAGGTAGACTTACAAATTGTTTATTAATGAGAGTGAGAAACTAGTGGTGGAGAGTGACTATAGGAACATTTACTCAAGTAGTGTACTTACTTCCATCTAATGCCACTTTATACTACTGCTGAATTTCAGACAGAAAATACATTTTATTAATTAATCTTTAAAGTCAAACATTCACTGGTTTTATTTTATGTTAATTTTGGTACTTATATATGGTAGAAAACTGTATATATTTGGGTTTTGTACTGCTGATTGGACAAAACAAACAAATAAAATATGTCAACTTGGGCTTTTAGGTATTTTGATGTACATTTTCTACAAATGTTTGACATTTTATATATATATATATATATATATATATATATATATATATATATATATATATATATATATTATCTATATCAAACTACCCAACAGTATATAAAGCAGTTAGAATTGGCTGCACCTCCACCTAACTACAACTTAAAATCCTTCTTATATATTAATGTATGAGTAATAATAACACACGTATAAACATGTAAAAGGACCAATGTACATAGTGAGTTTCTTTAACTACTTATACTTTAAAGGAATAGTTCACCCACAAAATGAACATCTGTTTATCAATTACTCACCCCGTTTAAAAACTTGTTTTTTCTCATATTCCCCCAAAGTGAACGAAGAATCAAACAAGTCCTGATGAATTGAAGTAAATGGGAGCAATGTTTAACAGCAGCAACACTTTATCAAAACATCCGTTTACAAACTCTCACACAACTTGTGCATTCTAATCCAAGTGTCATTGTAAATCTCATGCCTTTTTGCTTTAGTTTTTAAAACATTTTGAATTTGTCCGGACTCGCAGGGATGTGTAATGTGTTTTGCAAGCGCACAACTATTTACGTGGAAGTGTTGCTGTTGTTAAACGCGGCCCCCCATTTACTTCACTTCATCAAGAATTTTCTCCATATTTAGATTCTTCGTTCACCGTGGTGGCATTCGAGAAAAATAAAGTTTTCTTCAATGATTAAAAGTCACACAGGGTTAGTAATTGATATACAAATGATCATTTTGTGGGTGAATTATTGCTGATAATATGCTTTGCACTTTCACTTTTAAGTTATATTTCCAATGCAATACTTATTTTTTTACATTATTGTTTTGTTACTTTTACTTACTTAGAATACTTTCTTTACCTCTGCAAAAACAAACAAAAGCAAAATGCCAAACTGTGACTGCCACCAAAGGTATGCACTGATACAACACTGACCTGACATCTTCCATTCTGCTCATACTGGAAGCACACAGAGGGGACGCTCTTAATCCTGTCAATAAACTGCAGCTCTACCCGATTCATCTCTTTGTTGATTACACTGCTGAGCCTGGGCACTGAGTGGGGGGGGGGGGGGGGGGGGGGGGAGCTGGTTAATTAATACACCAGATGGACAAATACACCAACTAGGCACAAGGTAAACCATAATGTGTATTATGTGGGGAATATTTACCATAACACTCTTCCACACGTTCCTTCAGCTTCTCGGAGCATACTGAAAACAGATAATACGGTATGTGTCACTACTGGTAGTAGCCAGTTAGAGCTTAACAGGTGCTTTGTAGTTGAAAGACCACACTTTACCTTTATCTAGAGAAGGAACAACAACTTCTTGACTTAGATGTGATAGTTTAGGATAAACAATCACGTGACTGCTGAAGGAAACCCCAGCTGGCTCAGTAATCACTACAGAAAACTATAAAAGACAAACAGAGTATAAAACAAGGTCACTGGAAGTGAGCATAAGGTACATACTTAATATTCCAGTGCAGGGAGTTTACAGTACCTTTGCCTGGTTTTCCTGAGTAAGGGCAGCATGATTAACCGTAAACTCCACCTTCTTGCACACTGACATGGTAGGTGCTGCACAGTAACACAGTGTCACAGACGCTGTTGCAACAGAGACAAGGTGGGGCTCAGAATTCATTGATACAGTCATGAGTAATTGAACTGTAAGAAGAGCATTTGAAACTCACCTCAAAACTATGAATTGAGTCTATGTATTGTACTGCCAAGCATACCACAGGGTTTTACTGTCACTGATTTAAATTGTACTTCACTACATTCAAATCAACACAGTAAACATTTTAACCAGTTTATCATTTGTCCAAGTTGAAAATAAAACTAATTACAAAAAAACACGCTCCTTAGCAAATGACTGTCAAATCTTGGGTGTTGTTTAAAATAGTTCCCACTATCACTCAACATGTGACGGCAATGTAACTTTGACATTAAAGAAAGGTTATGTGTTCACTATGATGCCTATTACAAGCTATTTGAAAGTCTTTAACAGTTGGGTTAATTAATTTTGAGGCATAACTGAAATAAAGTTAAAGCAATAGATGCCTTGATGGTAGGAAAATATTTAAAACACTTGTGGTATACTTTGGAAGACGTCAGTGGTGACATAAAGGAATGGATTGTTTGATGAATTTAATCATACAAAACAAACGCTATGGTCCTTAAATAACAAGTAATAACGTGATATTAGGCTGCATGTAGCCATAGTTTATACCTTTGGGACTCCTCTCTGTCTCCTCGCTATAATCTTCTTCATCATGCCCAGAGTGGCCTTCATCCTCCATGTCTTTATCTGGATGAATGTTGATCTCTGTGTCTATCACCAGACATAATGTGCACGGCGCCCTGTCCCTGCAGCAGAGCTTGAAATATGGAGTCAGGTTTTTGACATCCACAGCATCATTTTCTGCTACAATAAGAGGCATCTCATCCTCCATGGTGCAATCAGAGAGACCCTAAAAGGAGGCGAAAATGTAAATGGAAAAAGGAGAAAGACATATGTTTAATGTGTGGCATCACATGTTTACTGAATGTTATCTAGATGGTAAATATTTGCTGTTCAGAGGACTATATAGTGATTAATGCACATACAACAGCCCAATATTGTGACAAGCAGACAGATGGTTATATCCCTGTGTCTGCTTAATTAAATGTTTGCGAATAAAACACTTTATCAGTGAAAAGGGAAATTAAAACGTCACAGCAGGCTACACCAGTACTAAAAAGGAAATGAAATGTGTGATCTGTCAACAAAAACTGCATGTACTATACTGCAGCACAGAAAATGCTTTGGTGTATCATAGCAGTGTGCCCTCCAGTAGGCTACCTGTGAGCAAATAACTTCATCGCGGTCATATCCAGAAATCTCCAAACCAAAGGCTGGCATGCGTAGAGTCAGTAAAATGCACCAAATGTACCATCCAGGAAGACACATTCTGACTGAGGACACTACGAAAGAGTCCTACAGCATTTTTCTTCAAACATCTTTCTCCAGAAGCGACATGACAACCTTGTAAAACAAGTCCAGCGTCTTCTTCCTCATCGTGACTTTAGGCTAGAGATTAACTTGATGATATCCTTGCTGAAACTGCACAGTGGTATGTAAGGCTGGGATTCTGGACAAACATGAGCTGAGAGTGATCGGTTTCACCTTCGCTTACGGCCTGGGGAAGAAGAGACATAAATTAATTCAGGTATAGGTTTTTTCCACAAGTGTCCAGTGAATTAAATGTAACAATTGCAAGTAACAATTATTGTTTTTTTTGAGAAACTGGCCCCAACTGTTTTGTGTTATACGACTAACTTGATTTGTCAAATTCACAAATCCCTTAATAGACATCATTTCTGGGAACTGGATAGGCCTTACTTAAAACATCTTCAAGCAAACCGGCCCACGACATAAAACAGGAGTATATTAATGTAACATCAGCAATTACATCAAAGTACACAAGACATCTCGTGGAAATATCCTCTGGGATACTTACTGTGTTTAATAATCCACTGAAAGTAGATTCCTCTCCTCAGATTAGCTGCACACCTTGTCAGCTTGTTGCATAGAAGTGTTTGAGTCATGGGAACATTTTACCACACAGCACGTCACTGGTCCCTCCCTCCCTCTCTCTCTCTCTCTCTCTCTCTCTCTCTCTCTTTCTCTCTCTGTCTCTCTGTCTGTCTGTCTGTCTGTCTGTCTGTCTCTCTCTCTCTCTCTGTCTGCGTGTCTGTGTGTGTGTGTGTGTGTGTGTGTCTCTCTCTCTCTCTCTCTCTCTCTCTCTCTCTCTCTCTCTGTCTGCGTGTCTGTGTGTGTGTGTGTCTGTGTGTGTGTGTCTCTCTCTCTCTCTCTCTCTCTCTCTCTCTCTCTCTCTCTCTCTCTCTCTCTCTCTCTCTCTCTCGCTCTCTCTCTACAGTGTAACTAGTACAACCTAGAAGGGTCAAAGTCCTTAACTATTTAAAAGAAAATCAAGACTCCACCTTGAACACTTGGTTAAAGTAGTTTGAGATACAGAGCTCCTTTTTAAACACAGTTAACACTCCGTAGCTGGTTTGTTGGAAACGATTTGTTGCATGTTTTTTGTTTTGTTATGTGGGTTGGCAAAGATCCTTCATTGAGTAGTTCTCTGTAATCTGTCTCTTGGTAAACAGGTTTATCAACTCCCCCGCTCAAATAATCCACATACCTTTGATCTGCAGTCCATTGGGACATGACAACATGGAACAGCTCAACTAGTTTGACCACATACTGTTGAACCAAATACAAAACCATTGTTGTCTTATCACTCTCTAGAAATGTGTTCAAACCAGAGTAAAAAAACAACAACCACCTACAGTGTACTTTGTAAATCAGGAGAGTTACTTTGTTGCAGAAAAGGTGGACAGTATGTTTACTGAAGCTCTGTGTTTACTGTGTGTAACTGTAAGGCACTAAACCTTTCCATTTTTATAAGGATTTATACATTACTATGCAATATTTCACTCCTCAACATTTAACTGATCGCTGCAGTTAATAGTTTCCGGATTAAGCAAATAAGTGAAGCAGAACTAGCACCACCTATTTGCATTACATTTACCACTGATATTCTTGATAACAACTTATAAGGTCAAGCATCATAAAACTTCATAATTGTCACTGAAATTTCTTTTCAAGAATCATAGTCTATTATAATTATCATAGTTGTAGTACATTATAATCTTATTATAATGCATTATAGTCACTGTTGTAATACAATACAAGCTGTTTTTAAGTCACTTTAAATTGGTATTGTTTGTTTTAAGTTAAAAAAAGGGAATTATAATACACTATGATCGTTGCAAAATAAAAGTCAGAGAGTGACTAGCAATTCTGAAATGTGATACTTGACCTCTTAAGTCATTATAAAATGTAATAAATGTAATAAAGGTGTAAAAATTAATCTTTTATTAATAGTTGTGCATTCAAGCCACTTTTTGAGGGCTGTTGTGCTGCAGGGAAAATGCCACTATAAATTCTGAATGAACTATTTTCTCATTTAATCTTTTTTAGAATTAAGTTTTAAGATTGAAAAATTATTCAAAACTATGATACCATCTGACAAATACTATTATATTATATTTAAATTCATACAAGACAACCAAATATCTGGGATATTATTTATTTGTTTATGTTAGTAACAGGTGGAAAGACTTTATCCATAATGAATCAGCTTGTGCTTGACTTATTTTTCTTTTAAATGAAATCTTTGCAAGTGATTCGACATGGCTCCCAGTTACAGTTGTGTAGCAATGAAGTCATCCAAGCTTCTCTGCAGGGCAAACTCAGCAGACATGAGCCAGCAGTCAATTGTCGAGGGAGAGACAATACTGTAGTCAACAGCATTGGCCCTACAAAAGAAAGACAAAAATAATGAGTGATAATAATTAAAACGCTTTCAATTAGCTTTCTATTTTAAACCACCTAGAATGTACCTGGTAACGTCAATCTCCAGGTCTTTGATCTTAAGTTTTGTGGAGGGAGTTTGTTGCACCTCCTCATAAACTGCTGGCTTTAGAGCTGGACACAAAGAGGACAAACAATAAAGCAATGACACTGAAAAGCTGGCATTTAAAGAGACACAGCACAAAATGTTTGTCTCTTTTAATGAACAATTTCTCCATCAACCACCACAGTTGGGTGAAAACATTGACTCAATATGTGCTTGAACTGATATTAAATCGTACAAATAAATCGACCATTTTCACCCACCTAGAATTCCTTCAGTGTTGTCTGATGGCTGCTGTCTTAAAACCGGCCAGAGGAATTCTTCGCCATCCTTCACATGAATTAAGATGACTATGCGTGTGTCTCCAGATGAAACAACGATTTCCTGGTCCCGCCTAATCACTGTCAATCTAGAAAATATGCACCTCGTCTTAATCTGCTTTTGGACTTGTTTGCATATATTATTGAATATTAAATATTCAAATTAAATATTGGAAAAGTTCAATATTTTAAGAACAATGCAGATTATTATTTTTTTAGAGTTAGAGGAGAAGATTGATAGCACTCTCATGTCTAGAGTGGTATTGATCCTTTCTGCCGCTCTGATGCGACCTTAGGCCAAACATGAAAACCTAACTCTGCACACATAAGCACTGAGAGTGAGTATGATCGTAGTGTGATTCCTGCCATTACAATGCAAAGTTACCTTCCATTTGTAAAGTAAGTCTGTCCACTGTGGCGTGACATTGACTGTCCCTCTCGTACAGTGATTTCATTGGTTGCAACCTCAACACTTAGGTCAGTCTTGAAGTGGATGACAATCCTTTGGAAGCCTCCAAATGTTACTGAATCAAGCTGACCATTCACAGACAGCTCTAAAACAAAATACAACAAATGTAACTGAACATCACACTTACACAGTACAAGTACACCGATCCTTCACTTTAGTAAAAGTACAAAAAAAACAGTACAACAACATAAATAATATTAGCTTGAAGTATCAAAAGTAAAAGTACTGTACTACATCCCAGTAGTACTCAATCTAGGGTTCAGGCTAGCAAGATTTTGCAAGATGATTATGTTTTAATCTAGTAACTATATCTGTCAACTAGAAATAGTGGACTAAAATGTACAATATTTCCATCTGAAACGTAGTGAAGTAGAATTATACAGTAGTATAAAATATAAATACTTAAGTAAAATAAAAGTACTTTAAAATTGTACATAAGTACAGTACTTGAGTAAATGTAGTTGTTTGCTTTCTACCACTGCAAACTAGAGATGATTATGGGTTGATAACACACCATATAACTGACACAAGGAGACGAACAGAAGAAGAAGGATTTTCTTTTACACATATAGAGCAAAAGTCAAAATAACAGATGTATATTTACTGGGCTGTTAAAATCAGTAATTTAAATCAGTGGTCCCAACCACCGGTCCGTGGGTCATTTGGTACCGGGCCGCATAAAAATAATGAATAAAAAATATTTTATTTTGAAAGAGGTTTTATTTTGAAAAATCACCGGATATATCAGTCTGTGCGTCTGTGTCTCTTGACACATGTCAAGACCATAGGTAAAGACGCTCGTCTCAGTCAAGTGATACTTCACTTCAAAACTTTAGCGCACAAGCAAAGAATGAGTGGAAAACAAACGTCTTTAAAGAGCTTTTTTTGGAAAGGGGAAAAGACCCAATGAGGAGACAGAAGAAGAGCCTACGACTTCCAAGAAAAAGAAAGCTGCATTTAAAAGACAATATCAGGAGTCCTACTGAAAATACGTGTTTATCACTACAGGTAATAATAATAATAATAATAATAATACATTTTATTTGTAAAGCGCCTTTCATAGCTAAGAGTAATCTCAAGGCGCTACAATACAAGACAACAACAACGCCGCTCTGCATAATACACAGGCTCGCAAATGAGGCAACGAAGCCTTCAAAACTATTTTGGCACATGGACACCAAGCACCCGGCATTAAAAGACAAGCCCTTGGATTTTTTTTAAAGAAAAAAACATTAACAAGAAGGACAGAAGCAATTATTGATGGCCACCACATCAACAAATGCGAGTGCAACCGTATTGTTAAGGCGAAAAAACCTTTTACTATTAGTGAAGAATTTATACCCCTATATAGATCGTGTGCATGTGACGTCACGCTTACGTCCCAACCCGTAAATCAGCCATGTTGGATGATATACACAACCAAGACGGCGCCCGTTCGCGTGGGAGTTGCTGCAACGCTTCGTAATTTTCTTTGTAATTAAAACGTCTAAGATTGAAAGGAAATGCCAATCGTGTGCGCAGTGTATAATTGTGGTAATAACGCCAAGCTCTCCATCGATCGTTTAGTTTACCTGTTTAGTTTTCCTGTTTAGTTTTCCTGACCTACCCGTTTTGACCCTGCCTGCCTGTTTCTGGACTCCGATTCTTCTGCCTGCCCTTTACTACATTTGTTTGCCTTTTGGACTGATTTACCGATTTACCTGCCTGGATTACTGAGTAAACTGAACTATATTGTATTCTGCCTGTCTCTGTGTCATGCTTTTGGGTTCAGTTCTATCGGTTCCTTAGACTTAAATAATATTGACTTGAAGTATCAAAAGTAAAAGTACTGTACTACAGCCCAGTAGTACTCAATCTAGGGTTCAGGCTAGCAAGATGACTATGTTTTAATGTAGTAACTATATCCGTCAAATAGAAGTACTTTACAATTGTACATAAGTAAAAGTACTTGAGTAAATGTACTTGTTTGCTTTCTACCACTGCAAACTAGAGATGATTATGGGTTGATAACACACCATATAATGGACACGGAGAAGAACAGAAGAAGGATTTTCTTTTACACATAAAGAGCAAAAGTCTAAATAACAGCTGTGTATGTACTTGGCTGTTAATAATGTATTGGACATAGTGATTGCACAAAGAGGGACTTTACTGACCCCTGTTGTGATGATGAAGTAGTTTAAGGCGAACATCTCCAGTGACATCAAAGCATAGTGGAAGTGAGAGATTCTCAGTTTTGATCAAAAACCTGTGGGAAAGAGGAACTAACAAGGAACACAGAGACACATAGAGTCACACAGCAGAGGGAAACACTTGTCCTTAAAAAAATATTTTTGCGCCAAACACCAGTTTAACTAACTAATGACGAATTATAACATTATCGATGATTATCCAAATATTGAATTTTATGTGGTGATCAGAAAAAATGAATCATTTAAAATGTAATTTACAAGGTACAAGTGCCTGTGATTGTGTAGCACTGACAAAGTATAAAATACATTTTTGTCACATGATTTGAAGAACTTTTCAGCATAACCAAAATTATCTTAGTTAACTATATCGTTTTTATACAAACTATACCATGAATTACATTTATGAGATACTCTACCATTAGTTTCTCTTTCTGGCACAATGGTGGGTGAAACTTGGGTTGCAAAATCGTAGTCAAGAATTAAATCTGTAGGAGGATCAATTGTAAATACATTTAAACAAAGTGAGTTATACACATTCATATGGCCAGGTTTTAGAGGATATTGTGTTAGATGAAGAGGATATTACATTAATTGACACCAATAATCTGACTTCTAACCTCAGCCATAAAACAAACCACTAAATAAACACGTTATTTTAATCCTCACCGGTTAACCACAGGCGTAATCTGACATTGAATTCACACACAAAAATTGTGTTAAACATTTCTGATACACCTTTGTTATAAATGCAGAATAAACTTTGTCATATTTGACTACACTTGTGTAGTCAAATCAGAGTAGTGCACAAGTGCACCTATGTCATACCTTTGGTTCTAATAGGAACATAAGAATGAATCACTGTTAAAAGGAAAGAGAAGATAACATGGAATTATTATACAGTTGTTAATTTACTTTGAAATAGTCATGGTTTATAAATTAGCCTGTACCCTCCACCAGCCTCAGTTTTTATTATATGGAGTGTGAGATCAGCATCATGTGAGACTCTACTCAGACTTCACATGCTTCTCATGCAACCCCCCTTTTGTACGCATGTATGCATGTTATCTCAGCCATATATAAATACATTAATAATACATTAATAATGTAATACTATGGCATGCTTTTGAAAAGGAAAAGATGATAAAGATGAAGTTACGATACATAGCACGATAGAGCTGTTAATTGTCTTGCATAAACCAAACATGTACCTTCCTCCAACCTCAGTTTTTAAAATACTTTTAATAACCACAGAGTTTATTTTCAGATTTTCTTTAACATTTCTTTAAGATAATAACATGGAATTATGATACAGTAATTTACTTTGAAATAGTCATAGTTTGTAAATTAGCCTGTACCCTCCACCAGACTCAGTTTTTATTATATGGTTGTGAGATCAGTATCATGTCAGACTCTACTCAGACTTCACATGCTTCTCATGCAAACCCCCTTTTTTTCACATGTATGTATGTTATGTCAGCTATAAATAAATATATTAATAATAAATGAATGGTGTATCTGTCATGAGAGAACAGTGCAGATGTGTAACTATGGCTTACCTGACATAACCGTATCACCTTTTAAAAAGGAAAAAAGATGATAACATGGAATTATGATATAGTTGGTAATTTACTTTGCAATAGTCATTATGTAAATTAGCCTGTACCCTCCCCCACCCTCAGTTTTTAAAATACTTTTAATAACCACAGAGTTTATCTTCAGTTTTTCTTTAACATATTGTAACAAAATGTATTGTTCTGCTAAGAATGATAAGATTTACTGATGAAAGAGAATGTGTGCTGTATGAATGATATATTTATATATACGGTCTAATTTATAAATATATTAATAATAAATAAAATGTTTTGTCTGCCATGACAGAACGGTGCAGTTGTGTAACTGTGACTTACGTGAAACACCAGGGTGAGCTTTTAAAAAGGAAAAAAGATGATAACATGGAATTATGATACAGTTTGTAATTTACTTTGAAATAGTCATAGTTTGTAAATTAGCCTGTACCCTCCACCAGCCTCAGTTTTTATTATATGGAGCGTGAGATCAGTATCATGTCAGACTCTACTCAGACTTCACATGCTTCTCATGCAACCCCCCTTTTTTTACGCATGTATGTATGTTATGTCAGCTATAAATAAATATATTAATAATAAATGAATGGTGTATCTGTCATGAGAGAACAGTGCAGATGTGTAACTATGGCTTACCTGACATACCCGGGTGAGCTTTTAAAAAGGAAAAAAGATGATAACATGGAATTATGATACAGTTTGTAATTTACTTTGCAATAGTCATGGTTTGTAAATTAGCCTGTACCCTCCACCAGCCTCAGTTTTTATTATATGGTTGTGAGATCAGCATCATGTCAGACTCTACTCAGACTTCACATGCTTCTCATGCAAACCCCCTTTTTTACACATGTATGTATGTTATGTCAGCTATAAATAAATATATTAATAATAAATGAATGGTGTATCTGTCATGAGAGAACAGTGCAGATGTGTAACTATGGCTTACCTGACATACCCGGGTGAGCTTTTAAAAAGGAAAAAAGATGATAACATGGAATTATGATACAGTTTGTAATTTACTTTGCAATAGTCATGGTTTGTAAATTAGCCTGTACCCTCCACCAGCCTCAGTTTTTATTATATGGTTGTGAGATCAGCATCATGTCAGACTCTACTCAGACTTCACATGCTTCTCATGCAAACCCCCTTTTTTACACATGTATGTATGTTATGTCAGCTATAAATAAATATATTAATAATAAATGAATGGTGTATTTGTCATGAGAGAACAGTGCAGATGTGTAACTATGGCTTACCTGACATACCCGGGTGAGCTTTTAAAAAGGAAAAAAGATGATAACATGGAATTATGATACAGTTTGTAATTTACTTTGCAATAGTCATGGTTTGTAAATTAGCCTGTACCCTTATTATATGGTTGTGAGATCAGCATCATGTCAGACTCTACTCAGACTTCACATGCTTCTCATGCAAACCCCCTTTTTTTACGCATGTATGTATGTTATGTCAGCTATAAATAAATATATTAATAATAAATGAATGGTGTATCTGTCATGAGAGAACAGTGCAGATGTGTAACTATGGCTTACCTGACATACCCGGGTGAGCTTTTAAAAAGGAAAAAAGATGATAACATGGAATTATGATACAGTTTGTAATTTACTTTGCAATAGTCATGGTTTGTAAATTAGCCTGTACCCTCCACCAGCCTCAGTTTTTATTATATGGTTGTGAGATCAGTATCATGTCAGACTCTACTCAGACTTCACATGCTTCTCATGCAAACCCCCTTTTTTACACATGTATGTATGTTATGTCAGCTATAAATAAATATATTAATAATAAATGAATGGTGTATTTGTCATGAGAGAACAGTGCAGATGTGTAACTATGGCTTACCTGACATACCCGGGTGAGCTTTTAAAAAGGAAAAAAGATGATAACATGGAATTATGATATAGTTGGTAATTTACTTTGCAATAGTCATGGTTTGTAAATTAGCCTGTACCCTCCACCAGCCTCAGTTTTTATTATATGGTTGTGAGATCAGCATCATGTCAGACTCTACTCAGACTTCACATGCTTCTCATGCAAACCCCCTTTTTTTACGCATGTATGTATGTTATGTCAGCTATAAATAAATATATTAATAATAAATGAATGGTGTATCTGTCATGAGAGAACAGTGCAGATGTGTAACTATGGCTTACCTGACATACCCGGGTGAGCTTTTAAAAAGGAAAAAAGATGATAACATGGAATTATAATACAGTAGTTAAGTTACAATGTTTTAATATATATTCAAATATATTTATCAAAATATTAATAAATATTAATAGATTTTTAGAAGAAAATGTATGTTTTGGTTAGGCATCAATCGCATTAAAATGTTGTAAAGATTCAGAATCTGTTTCTCATATAACTTTTGGTTGTGATTTAATTAATTATTTAGAAAGTAAAAGTGCATAAAGTACAATATATTATTAATTAATCACAAGTGTATCGTCATGTCAGATTGGTGTGGAAGTGTACCTATCATGTACTCATGTCTTACCTGGCATAGTACGGCTTGCTGTTAAAGAGAAAAAGATGATAACATGAAATTACGATACAGTTGTTCATTTACTTTAAAATACTCATGAATTGTAGATAAGATCGCACCTTTCTCCACCTTCAGTTTTTAATATATAGTAAATAACCACAGTGTTTCTGCTCAGTAAACAACACATTGTTCTGAGAATTTGAGAATATTTACTTATAAGTATGCTGTATCTAAAATACATTATATTATTAAATAATCAGTAGTGTATCTGTCATGTCAGAACAGTTTAGATATGTACCTATCTCTTACCTGATGTAAACTTAAACCTGATTCTGATAAAAATAAGTTATTTATGGAATAATACATTTCCCGGATAAGAGAGAAATGTTGACACTTGATTTTGCATTGTGTATTTTTTGTTTACATTTGTATTGCTTACAAGAACCTGATTGTCCCAAGGAGCCTCGAAGCACATATCTATTCACTCCAAAAGATCGCCGGTCCTGTGGCGCTTCACCTTCCTTGGGTTTAAGGAGCACATCTGTGTCCTCGCCCTGAGGCTTGGTGACCACCATGGATGTGAGTGGGGTCACAAAGCTGTACTTCAGCGACAGCTCCAAAGCCTCTTTCTTCACGTTTTCCTTCTCAGGTCCAGATAACATCAGCCTGTGTCACAAATTGTGTACATATGTTTTAAACGTGTGAGTTGACATAACTGTAAAGTAAGATAAAGTTATTTAACAGCTGATTTTATCTTTTAATTCTATTCCTGTTGTGTTCCTAGGTTTCCACTATAATAAATGTACGCACACACATATCACTCCACTTACTGTTGTCAACTTTTGTCTTTTGTCAACATATTTGTGCTGACATGATTGTTGATAGTTAATAATAATAATAATAATAATAATACATTTTATTTGGAGGTGCCTTTCAAGACACCCAAGGACACCATACAGATACAAGAGATAAAAACAGCTGGACATTGGAAGGGAGAGCAGACAAACAAAACCAGAGATATGGTGGATACACATGAAGAAAGCAAGAAAGAGAAGAGGGGGGTAGGACACAGAATGATGGAAACTACAGAAAGTAGGCCAGTTTGAACAAGTGAGTTTTGAGGGGGGACTTTAGTAATAGTGTTGTAATAGTTTCAAACTGTCGGATTTGTGGAGGGATGGAGTTCCAGAGCCTGGGAGCAGTGCAGCTGAAGGCCCTACCACCCATGGTCCTGATGCGTGATGTGGGGTTTGTAAGTAGACCAGCTGAGGATGAGCAGAGGGAGCGGGAGGGGGTATACTCATGAAGGAAGACAGATAGGTAGGTGGGGCAAGTTTTTGGAGGGCTTTGTAGGTGAGCAGGAGATTTTTGTAGTCGATCCGGGATTGAACAGGGAGCCAGTGAAGTTTCAGGAGAATGGGGGTGATGTGTTCAGAAGATTTGGTGCGGGTCGTGATCCGGGCAGCGACGTTTTGGATGATTTGAAGTCGGTTGAGCAGTTTGGTGGGAAGGCCAGAGAGAACAGTATTGCAGTAGTCGATCCGTGATGTCACAAATGCATGGACCAAGACTTCTATACTGGATTGGGACAGGGACGGGCTTGCGGGTGATGTCTTTTATGTGGGGTGCAAAGGAGAGGGTGCCATCCAGAGTGACAACAAGTCATAACTTAACTGGAGAACGGTACAGAGAAGCCATCGATGATGAAGTTTTGTGCTTTGGATAAAGTGGTTTTGGAGCCGATGAGAAGGGCCTCAGTTTTGCCCGCCATTGAGCTTCAAGGAGTTCCTGGTCATCCAGCTCCGAACGCCTTGTAGAAATGTATACCTGAGTGTCATCGGCATAACAGTGAAAGTGGACATTGTGGTGGTGGAGAATTGTGCCAAGGGGAAGGAGGCAGATGATGAACAATAGTGGACCCAGTACTGACCCCTGAACACCTTGACCTGTGGTTGCTCAGTTGCACATATTGGTGCAGCTTGCCAGTGGTCCCTCTCACGGTTGATACGGTCTGTCTTACTGTTTTTGATCAATTGTTTCAGTTTTAGCATTAACGTAAAGAAGCTACAGTATCTATGGCATGTTGTCATTTCTGCTGCCAAAGTGCACGGTCATCACCTACAAATGAAAAGTATAGTTTTGCTTGATTTTGTGTGAATGTCAAGATCTGCTTGTTCTTTGGTGTCCTGTTTTATTCTGACCAATTATGGACACAGCAGACAACTTGGAGCAAGATCTTTATGATCTTTCTTACACACTATTGTGTATTTTTGGGAAGTGGAGCAGAGCTCCTTGTTGGGAGATCAAACAGGCTGCCATAAGAATGGCACACAGAGAAGTGGTTGCTAGACCCAGGCTAAGGAGTGTTTTGCTTGGGTACCTCCAAGACTTTTTAGACTCGGCTCCTACTGCCGGGCCACAACAGACCCCCGTTCCTGCTGCTCCAGCCCTTGACCCATTTCTGGGTACTCTCCTGGCCTTCGGGGGGCCTCTGAGTATCCAGAGGGCTTCCAAGCTTCGGAGGAGGAGATCTGGCCGTTCAGACAGCTATAGTGTCGGTTCTTATAACCCAGTTTCTGCTGCCGGGCCTCGACAGAACCCAGTTCCTGCTGCTGGAACTCCGCAGACCTACGTTCCTGCTGCTGGACCTCCGCAGACCCCCGTTCCTGCTGCCGGACCCCTGCAGAACCCAGTTCCCGCTGCTGCCGGACCGCTGCAGACATCTGCCGTACCACTGCCGCCTCTCGAGACTCCGGTCGCCCCCCTGCTGCCTCTCGAGACCCCGTTTGCCCGCCTTCCACCTCTCGAGACCCCAGTCCCAGTACCTCCCTCACTTCTCGAGACCCCAGTCCCTGTGCCCCCCTCGGTTCTCGAGACCCTAGTCCCTGTGCCCCACTCGCTTCGCGAGCCCCCAATCCCTGTGCCCCCCTCGCCTCTCGAGACCCCATTCCCTGTGCTACCCTCGCCTCTCGAGACCCCTGTCCCTCTGCCCCCTTTCGCCTCTCGAGACCCCAGTCCCTGTGCCCCCTCTCGTGACCACAGTCCCATCGATCCCTTCGCCTCTCGAGACTCCATCGATCGCTTCGCCTCTCGAGACTCCAGCAATGCCTTTGCCTCTCGAGACTCCAGCGATTCCTTCGCCTCTCAAGACTCCAGCGATTCCTTCTTCTCTCAAGATCCCTAGTTCCTCCCGAGCTGCTCCGTCTGCCTCAAGCCCAGCCTTTCTGTACGCCCCCAGAGCCTCTCCGCCCGCCACCAACCCGGCCCTGCTGCCGGCGCCCAGAGCGCCTCCGCCAGCCCAGCCTCTCCACCAGCCTCCAAAGCGGCTTAGCTCGCCTTGAGCCCGGACTCCTGAGCTGCTCCCCCCGCATCCACCCAGGCCTTCTGAGCAGTTCCGCTTGCTTTGCCTTTCTCCCCCAGCTGTGTCTTGTTCCTGTCCTCGTTTGGTGTCTGTGTATTTATCCCTGTCTGCCCCAGTGTGTTTTGTCGGATTGTCATAGATGTTATGTCATGTTTTGCTCGTGCTGGTGCTGGTGCTCGTGTTCTGCTCGTGTTCTGATCTACCCCTCATTGGTTTGTATTTTTGTATTTTAGATTTCGGCTTTGTTTTAATGAAGCTTGCTTTTTGTTATTATCCTTGTCTGTTGTACTGCATTTGGGTCCTCACCTTTTCCACTGCGTGACAGTGAAATTGAAGGCCGATTGTTACAAAAATTATACTGTGAATTTTGTGTAGTAAATCTGCCACGGTTACCAATGGCATATGTGCTTTGCTGGAGATGGAACGCTTGAAATGTAACAACATTAACTAAGGGGGCGTAGCGAATGTTCAATTGCTTGACAGAAAAATAATCTCAATAATCAATTCATTCTTAAAGTCATAGCAAAGTTGCTAAACATTCTATGGTTTAAGTTTCTCAAATGTGATTATTTGCTCTGTTTTACTGTACATTACTTTATATTGCAGCCCTTCAACAAATAATGACTACAAAAAAGAAGAAAGTGAAATGATGGTCGACATCACACTCACTCTTTCTCCAGAAGCTGTTTGACTGTGAGGTAGGCCCAAACCCTCTGGATGTGGTCATCAGACTCTGTTCCAGTGGACTCCACGGTGGAGTTTGTGTCAAAAAACGTCACCTTTCTACTCCTCTGTCATAGAACAAATGAATAATTATATCAGTATACACAGGGGCTTTACCAGACCTTTAAGATGATTACAGCTAATGTGCAGTGTGGACCGCTCCTTACCGAAATGGCCATAACTTGTGGAGTGAAGGTTTCAATATTGTTGTCAGTGATCTGACCAGCCACCACAATCTCGGAGCCATTATAATACTGGCTGAAGTTAGTCTGAGTTAGATTGGTCCCACCATTATAAGTCATTGTCACATCTATCAACAGAGGAGTGGCCACCTCTTGATAGAAACCCTGTTGAAATGCAATATGGACATTGTAAGAATGTTTATCTCTACACAGTCAACGGTAATCAATTGTTTCTGTGGAAATGTAGCAAATCACATGATAAACAAAGTATTTATAATGCCAGCAAGTGATTTCAAATACCTTCAGCTGTAAGGCAGCGTCAGAGTCTTCATAAATCCGACGTGCCACACCATTGTTCTGCAGTGACATCTTCTCAAGGAACTCAAAATTGACATCAAAACCAAAACCGAGACAGTAGAGAGGGAATTTGTCTGCAATAGCACGTCTGACATTTGACTGGATTTCTTCCAGATTTGTCTCCCCTGCAAAGATATAAGACATATTAACTCACACTTATCAATCCAACAACTATCCTGTGACTAGTAGAAGTTAAGGTCAGGGTTAGTGTGCACATAATCTAATTTAATTGTGAATAATGTTGACATTATTTGCATTTAAATGTCCATGATCTTCAAAATCCAACAAGGGTGGGTTCTAGCTTGTTGCCAGGGTATCGAGAAAAAAGACTGTAGTCAGATGATTTAAATTGATGGACTGTGTCGTAAAGGGTTCTTATAATCATTTCTTGAAGTATTTGCTCAGGATTGTGTGCATGTGTGTTTTATTGTAACCTGAGGTTGGGTCTCCATCGGTGAGAAGTATGAGGATAGACGCTGAACCTTCCCTGGGATGTGCATTCAGCATACGTGCTCCTTCCAACACTGCTCCATTAATGTCTGTGGCTGAAATTAAAATAAAATTGTTTTATTACTGCTGTTCTGCTGTCAAATGTTTGCATCGCTTCAATTTTTTTTTGTTAAAAACCTTACATCCTCTCTCTCTAATTCCCCTTGAAAATGTCTTGGCGCTCTCTAGGTTTTCATTGTTGGCCTGAACAAGTTCTCGTTTCCAGTGAAAAATGCTGCTATCAAAAGTGATAAGACCAAAATGATCATCCTCTGCCAGGTCGTTCAAGATGTGGATTAATGCTGTTCGGGTCTGTGCAAAAACATCATTCAAACATTAGGACTTTTATTCAAGTAAGAAACAATGTAATATTATTTGTTTCGTGTGTGTTCTTAAATTGTGTATTTATTAAAGCTTTCTGTCATCTTTAACTTAACTAATGGACATAAATTAAAAAGACGTCAGTGGCAATAAGTCACACTCTTTAAAAACCGTACCTGTTGCATTTTTTTGCCGTGCATTGAGCCACTTTGATCAATAACGAAGACAACATTTTTTGATATGCGGGCAAGACTAGATGGAGCAAAGTGATGAACAAAGTATCCCGCTGAAGTCTTGGGGGGAGAAAGAAGAACATTTGATTGGTTGTCAGGGGAAGATAAATGATCCATTTAAGTAAACATGGTATTTTTTTTTAACAATGAATAATAGAAGTAAAATAACGGACTCTTGCTGTACCTTGATGTCTCCCATGGAGCTGCCCCTTTTGACATCATAAACAATAACCAGATCTCCATTCATACCCTGCTCTCCACAGCTGTCACACGTTTTCTGCTGGTCTTCTGTTGGGTAAAAATACACCCACGCCTGGAAACAGGAAGAATCAAGTTTTACGGACTGTTGATAGACACGGACGTTGATGAACAGGTTTTATTCTTCAAAAGATTATTTTGATTAAATTCAACATTATTGTCTCTGCATCGCATTGAGCACTACTGGTAAAACAACATGCAGCATCAAACCAGTGAGGGAAAATGGTTGCAAAAGCGCATATACAGGAGATATACTGTATATAAAAATGAATACATGATAGATGTTTACAAGGATGAGGACAGAATGTCGTATGTACGATAACATTAGGGCTCCATTATGTATTGTACAGTTAAATATGGTTCAGAATAAGATGACACTTGAGTTAAATACATCATTTTGAATCACTGCATGCTATACCTTTTTGTCTGCATGTGTTTTGGTGATGGCATTGGCCAGGACATTGGTGCTTAGTCCTCCTTTAACCTCAATGAAATTGATGTCGGATTTCTCGTGAATGAACACATCAATCTTGCACAATGAAATAAAATAAAATAGTTAGAAGTTCTGACCATGGAAGTTGTTTTCCCCCCAAAAAATGTTCCTTCATAGATGCAAACAGGAAAGACATACCTTGAAGTCTTTGACAGGCTGCATGGGTCGAGCGTGGATTTGCAGCTCGTACTTGCCAAGCCTGCGTTTCAGCAGCTCCTCATATGTGAGTTCAAAGGTGACCTTTTTGTGAGCAGCCACAGTCACAGAGGTCTTAAATTCCTCCAGGGTCCTCCCTACAGAACTGCAACGGAGACGATAATTAATAAAGCACCGGTTCTCCCTTCTGGCTTTTGAGCGCTTAACACAAAACAATGCCTATACTCATGACCTCTCATCACAGGTTTTGACATTAGTGTGGGTGTGAGATGTGAGTAGTTCAACTAAAGAGGAATTTCTCCTTCTCAGATTGTTTAATTTGAAAGACTTTGGAGACCTGAAGATGTTAAAGTAGCCTGTATTTAGCAAGAAAAAATGCAAACATATAAAAATAAACATAGTTTTGTACAACAGAGGACTTTCTTTTCCTTCTCCCCTCTTCCTCCGAGGACACACAAGGCCCTTCTACAAATACAAATAAAAAAACAGTTCGACCTGGCAATAAACTGATGCATTATACCTGACAATTCCAGCGCTTTGGCCACGGGACACAGCTTCGGTGTACTGCTGCTGAGCTTTGTCTTTACCTTTTACAACACCATCGTACACTTCGCCATCTATAAACCTGAAGAAGACCAAGGGAAAGTCTTTGTTTGTATACATACTCCTGAGTAGCCTGTGAATAATTTTCATGATTCTTTAGTGTACAATCATTTATGTGAAAATTCCTGTAAATATAAATTGTTGCATCACACACACATTCTAAATTTACTGATGAAGGCATTCTTGGGAATCCGGACGTGGAATTCTATTTCCTTTGACTCGTCCATACGATTGGCCATGCGGCTTGAGATGACAGTGGTTGCATAACGACTGGTCACCGTGGAGTTGATGTGAAAGCTGTATATATCCCAATTGTCCTGAACAAATACAGGAGGAGGAACATTTCACAATGAAGTAAATGGATTAGTCAATCTCACTGGCTGATGACCAGCTGACCAAAGATCAGATGGTGAAAAACTAAGTGTGGGTGGAATAAGGGCAATCTTGTTGGTCAAACTGCAGAAACCAACCATATTTGTTCATTTTTATCTGGTGTTTTCATTACACATCACAATGACTCCCAATACTCCTTAACCTCATGTCTTTACAATAAGATTTAATAATTAACATCACAGGGATCAGCTTTTTATGTTCAAAATCCCTCCAATGTGACTAATGTTTACTGTGTGTAATACAAATTCACACACAATAACATGTTTTTGTCAGGGTATGGCATTGTTAACTCACAATAATTCTCTAGAGTTTTATCGTAACCTATCCTTTTTTATGTCCTTACCTTGTTTGGTAGTGTGGTAGCCAAAGCCAGCAGCAGCCCAAAGAGGGTGATTTGCACCACAGCTCTCTCCATGATGGCTCTCACCAGAATGCAACGCAAGCAGCTGAAACGATCTTTTATACTTACATAGACAAGGACAGCTGGATGTGTACATGAATTTTTTCAGGTCAAACTCCGCTTTCTCTGTCCCTTGTTACAACATCCCCTCACTTGCACTCACACACAAACACATTTCCGCCCACTTCCCTCCTCTACATACTGCCGGGAATCAAATTGAACAGAGCTTTTTATGCAAACACAGATTGGAACACCAATTGGTTTGAAAACACTAAAGAGATACACAAAGAAATGTTGGCTTTATATGGCCCCTATGCACTGTTAATGAAAAAAGTACACGATTATTATGGTATGATATTAACCCTCTAGAGTCCGGGGCTAATTTTAATTACTTTGATTCTGCCTTACTAAACCCCATTTCCTCTCTGGGAACCATCACCTTATCGTGGTGGAGAGGTTTGTGTGTCCCTATGAACCTAAGAGCTGTGTTGTCTGGAGCCTAGTACTCCTGGTAGGGTCTCCCAAGGCAAATTGGTCTCAGGCGAGGGGCCAGACTATTAATGGTTCAAAAACGACTTCATGAAAGAAAAGGAAAGGAAAGGAGAGACCCTGCCCGGAAGAGGAACAATGCGGATTCCGTCCTGGTCGTGGAACAACGGACCAACTCTTTACTCTCGCAAGGATCCTGGAGGGGGCCTGGGAGTACGCCCATCCGGTCTACATGTGTTTTGTGGATCTGGAGTAGGCATATGATCGGATCCCCCGGGTGACACTATGGGAGGTGCTGCAGGAGTATGGGGTGAGGGGGTCACTTTTGAGGGCCATCCAATCCCTGTACGCCCAAAGCGAGAGTTGTGTCCGGATACTCGGCAGTAAGTCGGACTCGTTTCCAGTGAATGTTGGCCTCCGCCAGGGCTACGCTTTATCACCAATCCTGTTCGTGATTTTCATGGATAGGATATCGAGGCGTAGTCGTGGAGGAGAGGGGTTGCAGTTCGGTGACCTGAGGATCTCATCGCTGCTCTTTGCAGATGATGTGGTCCTTATGGCATCATCGGTCTGTGACCTTCAACAGTCACTGGATCGGTTCGCAGCCGAGTGTGAAGAGGTTGGGATGAGGATCAGCACCTCAAAATCTGAGGCCATGGCTCTCAGCAGGAAACCGGTGGATTGCCTACTCCGGGTAGAGAATGAGCCATTACCCTAAGTGAAGGAGTTCAAGTATCTCGGGGTCTTGTTCGTGAGTGAGGGGACGATGGAGCGAGAGATTGGCTGGAGAATCGGAGCAGCGGGGGCGGTATTACAGTCACTTTACCGCACCGTTGTGACGAAAAGAGAGCTGAGCCAGAAGGCAAAGCTCTCAATATACCGGTCGAGATCACGGGTACAAGTGGCCGAAATGGGTTTTCTCAGACGGGTGGCTGGCGTCTCCCTTAGAGATAGGGTGAGAAGCTCAGCCATCCGTGAGAGACTCGGAGTAGAGCCGCTGCTCCTTTACGTTGAAAGGAGCCAGTTGAGGTGGTTCGGGCATCTAGTAAGGATGCCACCTGGGCGCCTCCCTAGAGAGGAGTTCCAGGCACGTCCAGCTGGGAGGAGACCCTGGGGAAGACCCAGGACTCGGTGGAGAGATTATATCGCCTCACTGGCCTGGGAACGCCTCTGGATCCCCCAGTCAGAGCTGGAGGATGTGGCCCGGAGAAGGGAAGATTGGGGTTCCTTACTGGAGCTGCTGCCCCCGCGACCTGATCCCGGATAAGCGGTAGACGATGGATGGATGGAAACCCCATTAAGAAATGTTTAGCATGTCAATGTTTGGTATCTTCTTTTTCAGCATAAAAACCTATATAACCTGATAGTTATTTTTTCATGTTGACATACTATATGAACACATCGGACCCAAAACCACACTAAAAACGTAAAAACAGATTTTGAAAATGATATTATTTTTACTATGGGTGACACAAACATGCACAACGAAACATTTTGAAAGCTAGAAATATATACATGGGATGTCAATATGATAATGTAAAAGTTTGATTGAGGTAGCATGAACCTAAATACAAATTGTATGAATAAATAGCAGGTGTATCCAGAGGCGTTTTCCCTCATTCCCTCAAAGTTGTTTGGTTTTTGCTCCCATTTTTCATGAGCTGAAATCAAAGATCTAAGAGTTTTTCTAAATACACATAAGGCCTATTTCTCTCAAATATTGTTCACAAATGTGTTTAAATCTGTGTTAGTGAGCACTTCTCCTTTGCTGAGATAATCCATCCACCTCACAGATGTGGCACATCAAAATGCTGATCAGACAGCATGATTATTGCATCATATATATCCTTATCCTTAGGCTGTCACAATAAAAGGCCACTCTGAAATATGCAGTTGTATCTTGTATTCGGACCAATACTAAATCTATCTAACTATTGTTGAGGGAGAAGTTGAAGAAATCGGAGCTTGAATGTCGAATCAATACAGAAAACTTGTAGTTAAATCGATATAAGTCAAGCATGGAACATATTCTCAGCTGAGAGACGTTCCTGTTTTGCAGCCTCTCTCTCCTCTGCTCCACAGAAAAACGTCCCGCCTCCTGGTTACATCCGTCTTTATTTAATTTCCGGTCTTTGAGGTCTGTCGTCATCACGTCACATCATCACGTCTTCAAACGACTCTGCCAGGGGGGCGCACTCATAATGAGTCACAATTATCCCTGATATGATAAGACAGTTATGAGTGAGTTGAGCTTCTTACAAGTCTAAATATGAGCTTTATTTAATATATATAGTACCTAACATTTCTTCACATTATCTATGTAAATACGTGCATTTGTCAGTTATTACACAAGATAATACATTTATTAGTTAATTATATCACAAATTCCCTCCTTACACACAATTTATGGTGTGTATAATACTATTGATATATCAAGCACTTTAATAACTGAGATGCAAATTCACTTTGGTCCAACCAACAACTTTGGTATACAAATACAATCACAAAGTATACCATATCATCAAAAACAATCTTTAGTATAGTTGACATGTCTTCAGTGCAACACTTATACACAATACTGCAATATAAAATATAATTTTAATATAAAAATCCACTTTCGTGCAGAATATTCAGCTTCAGTATAAAATCATCAATTTAGTATAGAAATTAATTTAGTGTATAAATCAATAGAGTATAAATAGAACAAAACAAAAACAAAAAATAAAACATTCTAAATGTTAAGCTTTAAACTTTTTTAGTCACACCCTCTCATCACTCCTGATTCTTTGGTTAGGGCAGTGGTGGTCAGTCTATTAGTGCAGATTCACGGGATGCAGCAGCATCCACACAGTATTAATATGCCTATCGATGAGTCCTTCCAAAGCTCTGGTAATGAATCCGTCTGGGGCAGTGTTATTTGGGATGGAAGTACAACACACAGATCCAAACCATTTAAAGACATCCCCTTTTTCAGCTTACATGTCTAATGCAATTCTGTTCTGTTGTGTCATCAGGCTAGTTCTATCAAATTGCATAAATCTATGGAGAGGGGCTGGTACTCGTGTACATTTGTTTTGTTATTGTGGAATCAATCCATTTTGTCATAAGGCTTCTAATTCATGGTATAAAACAACATCCACATATGGTGACTATTCCGAATCAGAATAATTTTTTCTTGCCATGTAGGTTTTCACCTACAAAAGAATTTGCTCTGGGTTAGCTGGTGCATAAATATAAAAATTGCATAAATATTTACAAAATATAAACAGTGGAGATAATGTACAAATTAATATAGCTATTAATTCTGAAGATACCAGTGACATGAGAACTTTCCATTTCCCGAACCATCTTTCCATAGCATCACCAGACTAATTCTCTACTCCTGAATTCTCTGCTAATTCTTGGCACACACACCTCCTTTTTCTGCTAGGAGCATGTCTAAAGACAATGTATCATGTCAATAATCTGGAAGCTGCTTGTTGTTCAGCTTGCCCCTTAACTGCCTCCCTTGTATGCTGTGGAGCTGAAGCTCTCCCCAGGTGCTGTGTTTCTCTTCAACCGAGTTCAAACTCACAAGAGTTTGACCTGTTATGGGCCAAACATAGAAATGCTCGACCAGTGTCATCAATGCACATATTTCTGTCTTGTGCTATTGGTTCTGTGAGTTGAATATCTCTTAAGGAGATTTTTGCAAATTGGGCTGAGTGGTTCTGTTACACTGTGCATCATTGTTAACAGAAAGGTTTACTGTTATTTGTCCGAATAGAAATGGGACTGGGCTTTAAAGCAAGGAGGGGCCTGGCTGGTGCACACACACACACACACACACACACACACACACACACACACACACACACACACACACACACACACACACACACACACACACATACACACACACACACACACACACACACACACACACACACACACACACACACACACACACACACACAATATCTTTACTGAGCTAGCGGTATACAGTTTCCAGTCAAGCCACATATTATTCTCTACATATCCTATCTCCATGCTATTCTATTTCTTTCTGTAATAACTTTATATCCTTTCCTACTGACTGCTTTGAGATTGCAGTCTTCTTGTTTTCTACCTTTATCCTAAAGTGTCCTTGTGGACCTGCTCCTAAAACCTCAGCTGCTTAAAACAAACAGTCTCTAATCTCTGGGATGCGATGAATCATTTATTTTCTTACATGTCACTCCTCTCCGTGAGGCAGATGTGCTCCTCTGCCCACCTGATCTGTTTTGCATATTGTTAGAGAAGAGGGACAGATTATTACGTCACAGAAATCAAATTTGATGTGGTTGTGCAGTCTCTACTAACTGTGATGTTCTTTTAGGTTCCATGTTTCTCATCAGATGAGTGGGAACACCATCGCAACATGATCTGATTTGATTTTGATGATCTAACGATGTTGACTGCTTGTTTCTGAGTCTCAGGTGTACAGGACTATGCTCGCCCTCCTGTGATGACTCTGACCTCCGTTTCACAGTCCTCTTCTAAAACTTTGGGTTGTTGATTCTTCACTGATGGTGAGACAAGCGCCCCTAGGGGTACCACCTCCTTGTGTAGTCAGACTTCACCACGAAGAGGTCCAGTTTCTGCTTTTATGAAGTCAGTGTCTATCACAGGAGTGGTGATATATTTACCATTTACAGTGTGTCTGGTGTCTCCAGGATGCTCTCTCTTTAACTCGGACTGCTGTGGGTCAATAGGATTTGAAACAGTCCATCCCATCTTGGAGAATGCTAGTCCTTCCTTTTGATCATCTTTTAGGACACCAATCTCCCGGTTTCACTGGACTCCTCTCTTCGAGTTCTCTGTATGTGACACAACAAATTTCGTAAAATCTGTTTCTTGTTAACAGTTATGACATTTCTTCTTCTATGTCTACTTCTGGATGCGATTGTTTGTCCATAAGTTCTCTCATAGCTGGAATGTAAATCAACTCAAATGGCGATAAGCCTCTTGCAAAATGTGCATTTTTAATATTACTGGTGCTAAGCACTTCATCCAGCTTTTCCTTGTACACCAAACATTGTTGTTAATATTTTGATGATATCATTTTAAAAATGTGTCTCATTATCACTAAATATTATTTCTTGTATCCCAAATCATGGTATATTTCAAAATATGGCTCGGATAGATAGTCAAGCACAGATAGGGAAACTTGGCATGATTTCCAATGCTATTTTATACCATTTGTCTTTCACACTTATTTACATCAACACTGTGATTATTGTACCGTAAATGCTCTTATTCTGTCTAATGTTTTATGTCTTTGCAGTGAAGCACTTAGGGCTGCAATTCTTACATAAAGCTTATTCTTATTATTATCATTATTATCATTATTATTATTATTATTATTATTATTATTATTATTATTATTATTATTATTATTATTATCCTTTACTAACATTACCTTATTTTACAGTTCATTTAGCTGAAAACACTTTAGCTACTGTCATAGCGTATACTATATGTGTTGAAAATAATTCAACCCAATTTATATGTCTATGTCTATTGTCAAACAATATTTATTTCCTTCATATTTTTTTAATTCAATAAAATCCATGCAGATGTGCTTATAACGGATATTCTGGAGTCAAATGCTATGAATATACTCTATTAATATAATACTCCCTCCTTTTGAGACATGGTGAAATACCGTGTCTCAATACCAGTGGCGGGCCGTGCATTTCACACCTAGGCCTTCAGTGATGTCCTACACAGTCCTACCTGAATTATTCCACATCGGAAGTGGGCGAATTTACCCGAAAATACCTACAAACGACATACTTAAAGTGAATTGAAAGCTGCTCTTCAACCATTTGCACCAGCGGCATGATTTTGGTCTCATTCAAAAGATAACTCTCTTATTGTTCTTGCAAAACAGTGAATAATCACTCCAAGTGCTTCTGGCACTGAGTAATAGTGGTCTGAATATACTGAATTTGAAGAAAATACACTCCGCCAGAATTTCTTTGTTGAAAAAGATGTCTGAAGATGGGTATAGCTGGTAGTCCCGAGCTGAAATACACAATAGAAATGTAGAACCAAGTGTTATCAAGTTATCACCACCAAATTTCAGATAAAAAGGATAAAAACTTAATTTATTAGACAGGTTTGTCTAAGAGTAACACCAGGCGTACACCAACTGTGCAATATGTACATGTACTGTACATCTTATAATGTGTATTAATAAATATTATTTGTATCTATTTATAAATAACTATTATATACCCATATTCCCTGTTAGTAGTAATCACACAGAGTAAGTGAAGTATAAAGACATTTTTTTCTAATATTTGTATGTTTTTTTGTATTTTTTTCTGTACAATAAATAATAAATATTATTTTGGAAATACATTTTATTTTGAAAAAACAAACCAAGGGAAGTGACGCATCTAACGAAAGAGGCGCACATTTCCTTTACGATGCGCGCCACCAGGACGCTGAGCTGGTCCAGCTAGCTCTGCATAGCTCTGCCTCTCAATATTGCGTATCCAATCAAAAGACGTGGACGTGCTGACGTTATCGTACGCCTGCTAGCTGGCCCCAGTGTCCCCAACTCAAAATCTGATTGGTTAACGCCACAGTTTTGTCTCCGTTCACTTTAAGCGACAGACGCCCGCACTGTTGATTCTGAAGGCCTAAGGGCAGATTTCTTTGACCCTGGCAACACATTATGGCTAAAATATGATTGGATAAACGCCAGCCCTCCAAATCTCGATCTGACGCTGGAAGCAGCTGCAACCAAGAGGAAAGCTATGAAATGAAGAGAATACACAATGGGGAATAATTTAACATATATTTGTGGAAAAAATATATAAAAATTAAATGTATATTCTGATGATGTTTAGGCCAGCAGAGAATGCATTGCTGGCCCTGACGGCCCTGTAACAATCTGCCTGTTCGTTAGATGTTTTGTGTTGTGTTTGTACTTCCTGTTTTATTTTGTTAATTACCTGTTCTCTGTTGTTTCTACTTCCTGCCCTTGTGTTTTTGCCTTTCTCCCCCAGGTGTGTCTCGTTACATTCATTAGTTTCCTCCTGCGTGTTTGCCTTTCTCTCCCAGCTGTGTCTCGTTCCCTCATTTAGTGTCTGTGTGTGTATATGTGTGTGTGTATATGTGTGTGTGTATATGTGTGTGTGTATATGTGTGTGTATTTTTGATTCAGCTTTGTTTTATTAAAGGCTCACTTTTTGTTATAATACCGTCTGCTGAACTGCTTTTGGGTCCTCTCCTACACTCCTGCATTGGTATAAGCTTCTTGGTAGCACTAATGTCTTCTCTGATCAAGTACTCTTTCAAAAGTAGTCTGTCTTGTATACAATTATTCTTAGTCCAAACTGCTTTTTCTTGCTTTGTAGCTGCATTCTGCTTCTCTTTCAATATCTCGGTCTTGTGTTCTGGTGTGTTTTGTCTTCTCATTTACCTATTATTGCCTACTGAAACTGGATCAGTTCTTATCGTATGTGTTGTGCCTTTATATAAAGCAATATACTTTGGTAGCTGTACTGCCTTCAATAAATCTTATATTAGTGTTATGTTTAATATGTTTGTTAATGTTACCATACCTCTATTCTGTCCCTGTTGAGCAAACACATGTAATGTTGAAAATGCATAGTTACTGTCTGTGTAGATATTTACAACTTTGTCTTTCTTTAATCTGCATGTCTCTGTCAATGCTATCAATTCTGCTCCTATGCTGACAGATGATTAGGTAGAGCTTCTGTTTTTAATACGTCGGTCTGTCACTACAGAAATCTTGTCACATTTATATTATTCGTCAAACATTTCTATCGCTGATTCCTCTTAGTGAATGTCAGTCAAGTCTGGTCTTGGTGAAATTTCTTGTCCGTCTCTGTCGTTCAGTCATGTGGTTCTCCATCTTCAGCTGTTGGTAATAATGTAGATGGATCAAAGTTGTACATTATTCTATAGTTAGGTGCGGTTGTGAAAACAACACAGCATGCCTGGTGCCTTGCCGGTGATTTTGCTCTCTACCAACAAAACTGACACTCCATGTGTTACTGTTAAAGTCAATGGCCTGAATAACACTTGATGCAGAGGCCTGACCTGCCATTGAAGCTGCAATCACTCCTTATGTGCAGTCAGGCATTGCTTTATCTACTGGGTCTAATTTTGAAGAGTAGTAAACCTCTGGTCTACTCTTATCTCCCTGCTGCAGGCAGAAGATTCCTCAACCAAGGATTCTCAGCCACCTTCCCGTGGGCCTTTCGAAGTAGGGCCTGTTGGTCCCTCTTACAGGGAGAGGTGGCCTCTCTCCATTGCCCAAAACAACAGATCAACGGAATGTAAGGATCATAAAAATCGTTGTTGCGAACTGCTGGGTCCATTCTTGGTCAGTTTGTACTGTTATGTTGGGATGTGAGAGGGCTGACCTGCTGCTGGGGCACTGCAGGGGACATGGCCATGGCAAGAAGGGTGAATAGGGAGTGCAAAATTTGGCACGTGCTGGGGTGTGGACAGAGGGGTCTTAGGGGTGCAGAGAGAGGACGGGGCAGCATGAGGGGTCAGAGGAAGGGAGGGATGGTGGGGTGAAAGTGAGTAGTAGGAGCTAGACATGAGAGGGCCACTGCTGCTGTAGGCACATGGCAGAGGAGCTGGGGAGAAGCGAGAGGGCTTGAGGCCCCCTATTTGAATGCATATGGTGAGGGAAACTGAGAAAGAAGGGACAATTATATAAAATGAACAAAGACAAGCAGTCGATAGAAATAACATCCAGACAGGCCCTTAATGTATGAACCCTGTAACCCATACTGACAATTGTAGGATGTTTTTTACAAATTCTCTAACATAGTTTAATGTTTCTAAAGCCACGGTCACACATGCTCAAAATAAAGATTTGCCTCCCGTTCACTTCCATTCTATTCAAGCGAAGGGGAGAAAACACATTTCGCTTCCAGCCAAGCAAATTTGCATTCTGCTTCGGTATGGAGTTGAACTTTGGTGAACTTTCAAGTGAATATTGCTTTGCATTATAATCACTGTTGTAATACAATACAAGCTGGTTTTAAGTCACTTTAAGTTGTCATTGTTTGGTTTAAGTAAAACAAGGGAATTATAATACACTATGATTGTTACAAAATTAAAAAAAGTCAGAGAGTGACTAGCAAGTGTGATACTTTACCTCTTAAGTCATTATAAAATGCGTTAAATTGAGTTATGATTATTGTTATAAAGCATGTTATAACGCATTGTTTATGTTTACACATAAACACGTATGTTTATAATAAATTATAGACATGTGTGTCATAAAAGTGCTACCGAAGTTTGATTTTAATTACATGATGGTAACCTTTTAATCTTAAATTAATAATAAAGGTGTAAAAATGAATCTATTATTAATAGTTGTGCATTCAAGCCACTTTTTGAGGGCTGTTGTGCTGCAGGGAAAATGCCACTATAAATTCTGAATGAACTATTTTCTCATTTAATCTTTTTTAGAATTAAGTTTTAAGATTGAAAAGTTATTCAAAACTATGATACCATCTGACAAATACTATTATGTTCATATTAAATTCATATAAGACAACCAAATATCTGGGTTATTATTTATTTGTGTATGTTAGTAACAGGTGGAAAGACTTTATCCATAATGAATCAGCTTGTGCTTGACTTATTTTTCTTTTAAATGAAATCTTTGCAAGTGATTCGACACGGTTCCCAGTTACAGTTGTGTAGCAATGAAGTCATCCAAGCTTCTCTGCAGGGCAAACTCAGCAGACATGAGCCAGCAGTCAATTGTCGGGGGAGAGACAATACTGTAGTCAACAGCATTGGCCCTACAAAAGAAAGACAAAAATAATGAGTGATAATAATTAAAACGCTTTCAATTAGCTTTCTATTTTAAACCACCTAGAATGTACCTGGTAACGTCAATCTCCAGGTCTTTGATCTTAAGTTTTGTGGAGGGAGTTTGTTGCACCTCCTCATACACTGCTGGCTTTAGAGCTGGACACAAAGAGGACAAACAATAAAGCAATGACACTGAAAAGCTGGCATTTAAAGAGACACAGCACAAAATGTTTGTCTCTTTTAATGAACAATTTCTCCATCAACCACCACAGTTGGGTGAAAACATTGACTCAATATGTGCTTGAACTGATATTAAATCGTACAAATAAATCGACCATTTTCACCCACCTAGAATTCCTTCAGTGTTGTCTGATGGCTGCTGTCTTAAAACCGGCCAGAGGAATTCTTCGCCATCCTTCACATGAATTAAGATGACTATGCGTGTGTCTCCAGATGAAACATCGATTTCCTGGTCCCGCCTAATCACTGTCAATCTAGAAAATATGCACCTCGTCTTAATCTGCTTTTGGACTTGTTTGCATATATTATTGAATATTAAATATTCAAATTAAATATTGGAAAAGTTCAATATTTTAAGAACAATGCAGATTATTATTTTTTTAGAGTTAGAGGAGAAGATTGATAGCACTCTCATGTCTAGAGTGGTATTGATCCTTTCTGCCGCTCTGATGCGACCTTAGGCCAAACATGAAAACCTAACTCTTCACACATAAGCACTGAGAGTGAGTATGATCGTAGCGTGATTCCTGCCATTACAATGCAAAGTTACCTTCCATTTGTAAAGTAAGTCTGTCCACTGTGGCGTGACATTGACTGTCCCTCTCGTACAGTGATTTCATTGGTTGCAACCTCAACACTTAGGTCAGTCTTGAAGTGGATGACAATCCTTTGGAAGCCTCCAAATGTTACTGAATCAAGCTGACCATTCACAGACAGCTCTAAAACAAAATACAACAAATGTAACTGAACATCACACTTACACAGTACAAGTACACCGGTCCTTCACTTTAGTAAAAGTACAAAAAAAACAGTACAACAACATAAATAATATTAGCTTGAAGTATCAAGATAACACACCATATAACGGACACGGAGGAGAACAGAAGAAGGATTTTCTTTTACACATAAAGAGCAAAAGTCTAAATAACAGATGTGTATTTACTTGGCTGTCAATAATTTATGGGATATAGTGATTGCACAAAGAGGGACTTTACTGACCCCTGTTGTGATGATGAAGTAGTTTAAGGCAAACATCTCCAGTGACATCAAAGCATAGTGGAAGTGACAGATTCTCAGTTTTGATCAAAAACCTGTGGGAAAGAGGAACTAACAAGGAACACAGAGACACATAGAGTCACACAGCAGAAGGAAACACTTGTCCTTAAAAATGATTTTGCGGCAAACACCAATTTAACTAACTAAAGAAAAATTAAAACATTATCGATAATGATTATCTAAATATTGAATTTTATGTGGTGGTGATCAGTGAAAATGTATCATTAAACATTTAATTTACAAGGTACAAGCACCTGTGATTGTGTAGCACTGACATAAAGTATGAAATACATTTTTGTCACATGATTTGAAGAAACAAAATTATCTTATTTTACTATTTAATTTTTATACAAACTATACCATGAATTACATCTATGAGATACTCTACCATTAGTTGCTCTTTCTGGCACGATGGTGGGTGAAACTTGGGTCATTGCAAAATTGTTGTCCTGAGTCAAAACATAATTCGGAGGAGGACCAACTGTAAATACATTTAAACAAAGTGAGTTATACACATTCATATGGCCAGGTTTTAGAGGATATTGTGTTAGATGAAGAGGATATTACATTAATTGACACCAATAATCTGACTTCTAACCTCAGCCATAAAACAAACCACTAAATAAACACGTTATTCTAATCCTCACCGGTTAACCACAGGCGTAATCTGACATTGAATTCACACACAAAAATTGTGTTAAACATTTCTAAATTAAATTATTGTTTTTTTTCATATAGATTTCAGTATTTTCATAAAAATAAATTAGTGGAAAGTTTATGTCAAGGGGCATAGAAGAAGTCAGTGTTTTTTTTTATATGTCCTCCAATAATTAATTGTATTTTATTAATTTCTGGCAGAGAAAAAGATGTTTACCTCCGGCAGGAAAACTCAAAACTTTTGGATCTGGGTCGTGTTGGATGATCCTTGTTACTGTAAAATGAGCAGTAAAATGTAAGAATGTAACATCTGTTATTATCTTTTATGTACATTTTCTGTAAAAGAATATACATGTGTTACAACTATAGTAGCTAGTAGCGCAGTACATAACAGAAAGTTTCATGCTAGTTGCTCAGGGTCGGCCTCGTACACCACCTGTATGACCCCACTACTGAGAATAACTAAATATTTAATCATCAGATCATCATGACACTGATACACCTTTGTCATAAATGCAGAATAACTTGGGTGTCACTCAGGAAGTGTACAAATCTCTATTTACAGTAAAAAGTATAAACACTTGTGTAGTCAAATCAGAGTAGTGCACAAGTGTACCTATGTCATACCTTTGGCTCCAGTATGAACATAAGAATGAATCACTGTTAAAAGGAAAGAGATGATAACATGGAATTATTATACAGTTGTTAATTTACTTTGAAATAGTCATGGTTTGTAAATTAGCCTGTACCCTCCCCCACCCTCAGTATTTAAAATACTTTTAATAACCACAGAGTTTATTTTCAGATTTTTTTTTAACATAATGTAACACAATGTATTGTTATGCTAAGAATGATAAGATTTACTCATGAAAGAGAATGTGTGGTGTATGAATGATAAATTATGTCAGCTATTTAAAAATATATAAATAATAAATACAATGTTTTATCTGCCATGACAGAACGGTGCAGATGTGTAACTCTGGCTTACCTGAAACTCCCGGGTGAGCTTTTGTAAAAGGCAAAAAGATGATAACATGGAATTATGATACAGTTGTTAATTTATTAATTGTTAATCATGCTGATGTGTTTTACCTGGAATAATACATATCCCGGATAAGAGAGAACACTTGATTTTGTATTGTGTATGTTTTGTTTACATTTGTATTTTCTACGAGCTGAAGGACCTGAACGTGGCCCGCCTTGACCCATAATGGGTGGATAAAAGCCTTGACCATGCACATGACCATGCCCTCCAGAAGACCGCCGGTCCGGTGCCGCTTCACCTTCCTTGGGTTTAAGGAGCACATCTGTGTCCTCGCCCTGAGGCTTGGTGACCACCATGGATGTGAGTGGGGTCACAAAGCTGTACTTCAGCGACAGCTCCAAAGCCTCTTTCTTCACGTTTTCCTTCTCAGGTCCAGATAACAGCAGCCTGTGTCACAAATTGTCATGACTCTGGATTTGTTTTCCTGTTTTATTTTGTAGAGTTCACCTCCCTTGTGTCATGTCTTGTGTTCACTTCCTGTTTTGTTTTGAAACTCACCTTTCCCTCTCGTTCCAGGTCACTTAACTTCCTGTCGTGTGTGTTTTCCTGCTTCTGTGATCGTCTGCTCTGCCCCTGATTGTTGTCACCTGTGTCCCCTTACCTCATGTATAAATAGTCCTGTCTCCCCTTGTCTTGTGCCAGTTCGGCTGTTAAATCTTGTCAAGTGTATGGTTATTGTTAATGGGTAAACTTTGAATTAAAAGATCTGTTGTTTGTACGTCAGACACTTTGTGGAGTCGAGTATTTTGGATCCTATGTTTTTTCATTCCGTGGTCCAAGGTTCCGTGGTCACAAATTGTGTACCCATGTTTTAAACGTGTGAGTTGACATGACCGTAAAGTAAGATAAAGTTATTTAACAGCTAACGTTATCTTTTAATACTATTCCTGATGTGTTTCTAGGCTTCCCCTACAATAAATGAATGTACACACATATCACTCCAATTACTGTTGTCAACTTTTGTCTTTTGTCAACATATTTGTGCTGACATGATTGTTGATAGTTGACCAATTGTTTCAGTTTTAGCATTAATGTAAAGAAGCTACAGTATCTATGGCATGTCGTCATTTCTGCTGCCAAAGTGTACGGTCATCACCTACAAATGAAAAGTCTACTTTTGCTTGATTCTGTGTAAAGGCCTATTGTAACAAAAATTATACTGTGAAGTTTGAGTGGTAACCGTTACCAATGGCATATGTGCCTTGTGGAGATGGAAAGCTTGAAATGTAGCAACAGTAGCTAAGGGGGCGTAGCGAATGGTCAATTTCTTGACAGAAAAATAATCTGCAATGTTGATAATCAATTCAATCATAAAGTCATAGCAAAGTTGCTAAACATTCTCTGGTTTAAGCTTCTCACACGTGATGATCTGCTCTGTTTTACTGTACTGTAAATACAAAATAGTTGATTTTTTACTTTTGATCAAACGAGAAATTGCATGCAAACATGAACGTTGCAGCCCTTCATTAAATAATGACTACAAACAAGAAGAAAGTGAAATGATGGTCGACATCACACTCACTCTTTCTCCAGAAGCTGTTTGACTGTGAGGTAGGCCCAAACCCTCTGGATGTGGTCATCAGACTCTGTTCCAGTGGACTCCACGGTGGAGTTTGTGTCAGAAAACGTCACCTTTCTACTCCTCTGTCATAGTCCAAGTGAATAATTATATCAGTATACACAGGGGCTTTACCAGACCTTTAAGATGATTACAGCTAATGTGCAGTTTGGATCGCTCCTTACCGAAATGGCCACAACTTGTGGAGTGAAGGTTTCAATGTTGTTGTCAGTGATCTGACCGGCCACCACAATCTCGGAGCCATTATAATACTGGCTGAAGTTAGTCTGAGTTAGATTGGTCCCACCATTATAGGTCATTGTCACATCTATTAACAGAGGAGTGGCCACCTCTTCATAGAAACCCTGTTGAAATGCATTATGGACAATGTAAGAATGTTTATCTTTACACAGCCAACCATTATCAATTGTTTATGTGGAAATGTAGCAAATCACATGATAAACAAAGTATTTTTAATGCCAGCAAGTGATTTCAAATACCTTCAGCTGTAAGGCAGCGTCAGAGTCTTCATAAATCCGTCGTGCCACACCATTGTTTTGCAGTGACATCTTCTCAAGGAACTCAAACTTGACATCAAAACCAAAACCGAGACAGTAGAGAGGGAATTTGTTTGCAATAGCATGTCTGACATTTGACTGGATTACTTCCAGATTTGTCTCCCCTGCAAAGACAAAAAAGTCAAATTTACTCACACTTTCCAATCCAACAACTATCCTGTGACTTGTAGAAGTTAAAGTTGGGGTTATTGTCCACATAATCTAATTTATACACTTAATTGTAAATAATGTTGACATTATTTGCATTTAAATGTCCATGATCTTCAAAATCCAACAAGGGTGGGTTCTTGCTTATCGGTTATCGAGAGGGTATCGAGAAAAAAGACTGTAGTCAGATCATTTAAATTGATGGACTGTGTCGTAAAGGGTTCTTATAATTATTTCTTGAACTATTTGCTCAGGTTTGTGTGCATGTTTGTTTTATTGTAACCTGAGTTTGGGTCTCCATCAGTGAGAAGTATGAGGATAGACACTGAACCTTCCCTGGGATGTGCATTCAGCATACGTGCTCCTTCCAACACTGCTCCATTAATGTCTGTGGCTGAAATTAAATAAAAATTGTTTTATTACTGCTGTTCTGCTGTCAAATGTTTGCATCGCTTCATAAAATATTTGTTAAAAACCTTACATCCTCTCTCTCTAATTTCCCGTGAAAATGTCTTGGCGCTCTCTAGGTTTTCATTGTTGGCCTGAACAAGTTCTCGTTTCCAATGAAAAATGCTGCTATCAAAAGTGATAAGACCAAAGTGATCATCCTCTGCCAGGTCGTTCAAGATGTGGATTAATGCTGTTCGGGTCTGTGCAAAAACATCATTCAAACATTAGGACTTTTATTCAAGTAAGAAACAATGTAATATTATTTGTTTCGTGTGTGTTCTTAAATTGTGTATTTATTAAAGCTTTCTGTCATCTTTAACTTAACTAACGGACATAAATTAAAAAGACGTCAGTGGCAATAAGTCACACTCTTTAAAAACCGTACCTGTTGCATTTTTTTGCCGTGCATTGAGCCACTTTGATCAATAACGAAGACGACATTTTTTGAAATGCGGGCAAGACTAGATGGAGCAAAGTGATGAACAAAGTATCCCGCTGAAGTCTTGGGGGGAGAAAGAAGAACATTTGATTGGTTGTCAGGGGAAGATAAATGATCCATTTAAGTAAGCATGGTATTTTTTTTAACAATGAATAATAGAAGTAAAATAACGGACTCTTGCTGTACCTTGATGTCTCCCATGGAGCTGTCCCTTTTGACATCATAAACAATAACCAGATCTCCATTCATACCCTGCTCTCCACAACTGTCACAAGTTTTCTGCTGGTCTTCTGTTGGGTAAAAATAAACCCACGCCTGGAAACAGGAAGAATCAAGTTTTACGGACTGTTGATAGACACGGACGTTGATGAACAGGTTTTATTCTTCAAAAGATTATTTTGATTAAATTCAACATTATTGTCTCTGCATCGCATTGAGCACTACTGGTAAAACAACATGCAGCATCAAACCAGTGAGGGAAAACTGTTGCAAAAGTGCATATACAGGAGATATACTGTATATAAAAATGAATACATGATAGATGTTTACAAGGATGAGGACAGAATGTCGTATGTACGATAACATTAGGGCTCCATTATGTATTGTACAGTTAAATATGGTTCAGAATAAGATGACACTTGAGTTAAATACATCATTTTGAATCACTGCATGCTGTACCTTTTTGTCTGCATGTGTTTTGGTGATGGCATTGGCCAGGACATTGGTGCTTAGTCCTCCTTTAACCTCAATGAAATTGATGTCGGATTTCTCGTGAATGAACACATCAATCTTGCACAATGAAATAAAATAAAATAGTTAGAAGTTCTGACCATGGAAGTTGTTTTCCCCCAAAAAAATGTTCCTTCATAGATGCAAACAGGAAAGACATACCTTGAAGTCTTTGACAGGCTGCATGGGTCGAGCGTGGATTTGCAGCTCGTACTTGCCAAGCCTGCGTTTCAGCAGCTCCTCATATGTGAGTTCAAAGGTGACCTTTTTGTGAGCAGCCACAGTCACAGAGGTCTTAAATTCCTCCAGGGTCCTCCCTACAGAACTGCAACGGAGACGATAATCAATAAAGCACCGGTTCTCCCTTTTGGCTTTTGAGCGCTTAACACAAAACAATGCCTATACTCATGACCTCTCATCACAGGTTTTGACATTAGTGCGGGTGTGAGATGTGAGTAGTTCAACTAAAGAGGAATTTCTCCTTCTCAGATTGTTTAATTTGAAAGAATTTGGAGACCTGAAGATGTTAAAGTAGCCTGTATTTAGCAAGAAAAAATGCAAACATACAAAAATAAACATAGTTTTGTACAACAGAGGACTTTCTTTTCCTTATCCCCTCTTCCTCCGAGGACACACAAGGCCCTTCTACAAATACAAATAAAAAAACAGTTCGACCTGGCAATAAACTGATGCATTATACCTGACAATTCCAGCGCTTTGGCCACGGGACACAGCCTCGGTGTACTGCTGCTGAGCTTTGTCTTTACCTTTCACAACACCATCGTACACTTCTCCATCTATAAACCTGAAGAAGACCAAGGGAATGTCTTTGTTTGTATACATACTCCTGAGTAGCCTGTGAATTATTTTCACGATTCTTTAGTGTACAATCATTTATGTGCAAATTCCTGTAAATATAAATTGTTGCATCACACACACATTCTAAATTTACTGATGAAGGCATTCTTGGGAATCCGGACGTGGAATTCTATTTCCTTTGACTCGTCCATACGATTGGCCATGCGGCTTGAGATGACAGTGGTTGCATAACGACTGGTCACCGTGGAGTTGATGTGAAAGCTGTATATATCCCAATTGTCCTGAACAAATACAGGAGGAGGAACATTTCACAATGAAGTAAATGGATTAGTCAATCTCACTGGCTGATGACCAGCTGACCAAAGATCAGATGGTGAAAAACTAAATGTGGGTGGAATAAGGGCAATCTTGTTGGTCAAACTGCAGAAACCAACCATATTTGTTCATTTTTATCTAGTTTTCATTACACATCACTCGCAAAACTCCTTAACCTCATGTCTTTACAATAAGATTTAATAATTAACATCACAGGGAACAGCTTTTTATGTTCAAAATCCCTCCAATGTGACTAATGTTTACTGTGTGTAATACAAATTCACACACAATAACATGTTTTTGTCAGGGTATGGCATTGTTAACTCACAATAATTCTCTAGAGTTTTATCGTAACCTATCCTTTTTTATGTCCTTACCTTGTTTGGTAGTGTGGTAGCCAAAGCCAGCAGCAGCCCAAAGAGGGTGATTTGCACCACAGCTCTCTCCATGATGGCTCCCACCAGAATGCAACGCAAGCAGCTGAAACTGTCTTTTATACTTACACAGACAAGGACAGCACGATGTGTACATGATTTTTTTCAGGTCAAACTCCGCTTTCTCTGTCTCTTGTTACAACATCCCCTTACTTGCACTCACACACAAACACATTTCCGCCCACTTTCCTCCTCTACATACTACCGGGAATCAAATGGAACAGAGCTTTTTATGCAAACTCAGAGAAACATTGATTTGAAAACATTAAAGAGATACACAAAGAAATGTTGGCTTTATATGGTCCCTATGCACTGTTGTAAAAAAGTACACAATTAATATTGTATGATATTAACCCTCTGGAGTACGGGGCTAATTTTGCCAATGTTTGGTATCTTCTTTTTCAGCACAAGCTCAGCTATATAACCTGATAGTTATTTTTTCATGTTGACATACTATATGAACACATTGGACCCAAAACCACACTAAAAACGTAAAAACTGATTTTGAAAATGATATTATTTTTACTATGGGTGACACAAACATGCACAATGAAACATTTTGAAAGCTAGAAAATATATACATGGGATGTCAATATGATAATGTGAAAGTTTGATTGAGGTAGCATGAACCTAAATACAAATTGTATGAATAAATAGCAGGTGTATCCAGAGGCGTTTTCCCTCATTCCCTCGAAGTTATTTGGTTTTTGCTCCCATTTTTCATGAGCTGAAATCAAAGATCTAAAACTTTTTCTATATACACATAAGGCCTATTTCTCTCAAATATTGTTCACAAATGTGTTCAAATCTGTGTTAGTGAGCACTTCTCCTTTGCTGAGATAATCCCTCCACTTCACAGGTGTGGCACATCAAGATGCTGATGAGACAGCATGATTATTGCATCATATATATCCTTATCCTTAGGCTGTCACAATAAAAAGCCACACTGAAATATGCAGTTGTATCTTGTATTCGGACCAATACTAAATGTATCTAAACTATTGTTTGTCTGTCACTTTCCTTCAATCGCCGTCTCCCTTTGTCTTTTTCCGTCTATATCCGCCTATTTCCGTATCGCCTTGTTTTGCTTCATTTTCTTCGTATCACTCGATTACCCCAACTCCTCCCTGGTAAATGATACCTGCTGAGCAGGATCTACTGTTTTCAGCATTATTTTCCGCTTCGTAAAATGACAAAATATGGCAAAGATTTGAAGTACGTAACGGCCGCCACATAGCATTTCTCATACTTTTGCAAAAAAAATATTTTTGCATCAACGTATCTCTGTTTTGTACTGGGTGGATTTGCATGAAACAGAAAAGCCAGTACTTTCGACAGAAGAAGTCGGCAATGTTGGCCGGCCTGTTGAGTTTATGCGGCGCCGGTTTGAGGGTCTGGGGTCTCGAGAGGCAAAGGGAGCAGGAACGGGGATCTGTCGCAGCCCGGCAGCAGGAACAGGGGTCTTTCGTGTGCTGGCAGCAGGAATGGGGGTCTGTCGAGCACCGGCAGCAGGAACGGGGGGACTTTGGCAGTCCGGCAGCATGAACTGGGTTCTGTCGCGGCCCAGCACCAGGAATGGGAGGCTGTCACGGCCCGGCACCAGGAACGGGGGACAGGGAGCTCGAATGACAGTGGCTAGCATGGCCTGAAAACCCTCTGGACTTCCCAGGTTCAGGTGAGTACTCAGGAATGGGTCAGGGGCTGGGGTAGAAGGAATCAAGCTGATCTGCGAGGTTGAGGAAATCCCTGATTTCCTCACACAGACGATTCCTCAACCAAGGCTTCTCAGCCACCTTCCCGTGTGCCTTTCGAAGTAGGGCCTTTTGGTCCCTTTTACAGGTGGCCTCTCTCCATTGTCCAAAACAACAGATCAACGGAATGTAAGGATCATAAAAATCGTTGTTGCGAACTGCTGGGTCCATTCTTGGTCAGTTTGTACTTTTAATGTCGAGATGTGAGAGGGCTGACCTGCTGCTGGGGCACTACAGGGGACATGGCCATGACAAGAAGTGGAATAGGGAGGGCAAAATTGGGCACATACTGGGGTGTGGACAGAGGGGTCTGATGGGTGCAGAGAGACGACGGGGCAGCATGAGGGGTCAGAGGAAGGGAGGGATGGTGGGGTGAAAGTGAGCACTGGGAGCTAGACATGAGAGGGCCACTGCTGCTTTAGGCACATGGCAGATGAGCTGGGGAGAAGGGAGAGGGCTTGAGGCCCCCTATTTGAACAGCATATGGTGAGGGAAACTGAGAAAGAAGGGAAAATTATATAAAATGATCAAAGAAAACCAGTCCATAGAAATAACATCCAGACCCTTTATGTATGAACCCTGTAACCCATACTAATATTTGTAGGGAATTATAATACACTATGATTGTTACAAAATAAAAAAAGTCAGAGAGTGACTAGCAATTCTGAAGTGTGATACTTTACCTCTTAAGTCATTATAAAATGTGTTAAATTGAGTTATGATTATTGTTATAAAGCATGTTATAACGCATTGTTTATGTTTACACATAAACACGTATGTTTATAATAAATTATAGACATGTGTGTCACAAAAGTGCTACCGAAGTTTGATTTTAATTACATGATGGTAACCTTTTAATCTTAAATGAATAATAAAGGTGTAAAAATTAATCTATTATTAATAGTTGTGCATTCAAGCCACTTTTTGAGGGCTGTTGTGCTGCAGGGAAAATGCCACTATTAATTCTGAATTAACTATTTTCTCATTTAATCTTTTTTAGAATTAAGTTTTAAGATTGAAAAATTATTCAAAACTATGATACCATCTGACAAATACTATTATGTTCATATTAAATTCATATAAGACAACCAAATATCTGGGTTATTATTTATTTGTGTATGTTAGTAACAGGTGGAAAGACTTTATCCATAATGAATCAGCTTGTGCTTGACTTATTTTTCTTTTAAATGAAATCTTTGCAAGTGATTCAACACGGTTCCCAGTTACAGTTGTGTAGCAATGAAGTCATCCAAGCTTCTCTGCAGAGCAAACTCAGCAGACATGAGCCAGCAGTCAATTGTCGGGGGAGAGACAATACTGTAGTCAACAGCATTGGCCCTACAAAAGAAAGACAAAAATAATGAGTGATAATAATTAAAACGCTTTCAATTAGCTTTCTATTTTAAACCACCTAGAATGTACCTGGTAACGTCAATCTCCAGGTCTTTGATCTTAAGTTTTGTGGAGGGAGTTTGTTGCACTTCCTCATAAACTGCTGGCTTTAGAGCTGGACACAAAGAGGACAAACAATAAAGCAATGACACTGAAAAGCTGGCATTTAAAGAGACACAGCACAAAATGTTTGTCTCTTTTAATGAACAATTTCTCCATCAACCACCACAGTTGGGTGAAAACATTGACTCAATATGTGCTTGAACTGATATTAAATCGTACAAATAAATCGACCATTTTCACCCACCTAGAATTCCTTCAGTGTTGTCTGATGGCTGCTGTCTTAAAACCGGCCAGAGGAATTCTTCGCCATCCTTCACATGAATTAAGATGACTATGCGTGTGTCTCCATCTGCAACATCGATTTCCTGGTCCCGCCTAATCACTGTCAATCTAGAAAATATGCACCTCGTCTTAATCTGCTTTTGGACTTGTTTGCATATATTATTGAATATTAAATATTCAAATTAAATATTGGAAAAGTTCAATATTTTAAGAACAATGCAGATTATTATTTTTTTAGAGTTAGAGGAGAAGATTGATAGCACTCTCATGTCTAGAGTGGTATTGATCCTTTCTGCCTCTCTGATGCAACCTTAGGCCAAACATGAAAACCTAACTCTGCACACATAAGCACTGAGAGTGAGTATGACCGTAGTGTGATTCCTGCCATTACAATGCAAAGTTACCTTCCATTTGTAAAGTAAGTCTGTCCACTGTGGCGTGACATTGACTGTCCCTCTCGTACAGTGATTTCATTGGTTGCAACCTCAACACTTAGGTCAGTCTTGAAGTGGATGACAATCCTTTGGAAGCCTCCAAATGTTACTGAATCAAGCTGACCATTCACAGACAGCTCTAAAACAAAATACAACAAATGTAACTGAACATCACACTTACACAGTACAAGTACACCGATCCTTCACTTTAGTAAAAGTACAAAAAAAACCGTACAACAACATAATGTCTCGCGTTCTACCCACCCATCATTTGGTTTCACCTTGTCAGTAATTCTCTTATCATTTCAGATCCAGGTTCATCCTCATTGCCTGCAATCAACTTATCCTCACCTGCTTCTCATTCCCTCATTAGTTCTCTCAGAGGATATATACCAGTTCTCTCCCACTTGTGTTTTCCTGCCAAGCTCTCCAGCGATCGTTTAGTTTACCTGTTTAGTTTTCCTGACTTGCCCGTTTTGACCCTGCCTGCCTGTTTCTGGACTCCGATTCTTCTGCCTGCCCCTTACTGGATTTGTTTGCCTTTTGGACTGATTTACCGGTATTTGACCCTGCCTGGATTACTGAGTAAACTGAACTATATTGTATTCTGCCTGTCTCTGTGTCGTGCTTTTGGGTTCAGTTCTGTCGGTTCCAGCTAACCTTACAGTACAATCTGGCCAACATGGACCCAGCCGACTCAGCACTATCCCAGACAGCGCAACTGACACCATTCGAGATGATACAACGCCATGAGCAACAGCTGATCTTCATTACAGAGGCTATGCAGGCGATGTCTCTTTGCAACGAGCGTAGCTTTGCGTCTCTCCGCCACCACGTCACAAATCTCTCCACTACGGCCTGGAGTCCGGATACTACTGCTAACTCCAGATCTCCGGTCCACACTTCTCCGGCGTCAGATGCACGCCTGAGCACTATTCTGGCGTTCCTGGTTCGTGTCGGGCATTCCTCGTGCAGTGTTCTCTGGTTTTTGAGCTCCAATCCTTCCCCACAGAGAGATCCAGGGTGGCATATATTGTCTCTCTGCTCACAAGCAGGGCTAAGGACTGGGGAACTGCCGAGTGGGAGAAAGGATCTCCAGCCCTCTTCTCCGTCAAACTCTTCACTGAGGAGCTGCGGAAGGTTTTCGATCATGTGACGCCTGGAAGAGAGGTCGCTCGAGGGCTGCTCGACCTGAAGCAGGGAGTGAGAGCGATATCTAATTACTCCATCGAGTTCCGCACCATGGCAGCTGAGAGCAGCTGGAACTCTGCCTCACTTCTCGATGCCTTCTACCACGGTCTGTCAGATCGCATCAAGGATGAATTAGCGGCTCGGGATTGTCTGAATGATTTGGATGAGCTGGTGGCTCTCTCCATCCGTATCGTGGATGTCTGCGGGAACGAAGACAAGAGAGGGTTCAGTCTGCTGTTCCTCAAGCCCCGTTTCATCAATCTTTCCACTCACTGGGGCATGCTACTGAGCAGGTTACCGACACTCTCTCCGGCTCTCCAGAGCCAATGCAGCTTGGACGGACTCAGTTGTCCAGAACGACAGTGCCGCCTGCGGGAGAACAGCTGTTTGTACTGCGGTAAGGATGGTCATTTTGTTTCCTCCTGTCCTGTAAAAGACAGGGCTCACCAGTCATCCAGAGGGCGCTGGTGAGCCGACTTACGAACTTGGAAATTCCCCCTCGACCGTTGACACAAGCCCAGCTATATTGCTCGGGCATAAGACACACATTCTGTCCTCATTGACTCTGGTGCTGATGCTAGTCTTTTGGACATGACTCTCAGCTGGGACTAGGTCGGGAGGCTCTGGAGAGGCCCATTAATGCCACAGCACTAGATTGTCGTCTACTCTGCACGGTTACACACCGCTCGACTTCACTCCAGATGATCTTGGTCCGTAATCACAGCGAGGGTCTCACCTTTCACCTTATCCATGCTCCACATCAGCCTGTAATTTTGGGGTTTCCTTGGCTAAGGAGACATAATCCACACATAGACTGGTCTTCAGGAACTATATTACAGTGGAGTGCTCATTGTCATGCTGTCTGTCTTAAGTCTGCAACCCCATATACTAGTAGTCTGCCTGTCACTTCTGAGTTTCCAGATCTTTCTGGAGTTCCCAAGGATTATCTGGCTCTTAAGGAGGTGTTTAATAAGACCTGGGTCACCGCCTTGCCACCACATCGAATCTATGACTGCGCTATTGACCTGCGTCCAGGTACTTCCCCTCTCAGAGGTCGACTCTTCTCGCTATCGGCTCCTGAGACCAAGGCCATGGAGAGGTACATCAATGACTCCTTGGCTGCAGGAATTATCCGACCATCTTCGTCTCCTTCCGGAGCTGGGTTTTTCTTCGTGGAAAAGAAGGACAAGACCCTGCGTCTGTGCATCGACTACAGAGGACTCCATGAGAGTCCGTGAGAATCAGTGAGGGGGACAAGTGGAAGACGGCCTTCAATACTCCTAGTGGACATTATGAATAGCTAGTCATGCCATTTGGTCTCACCAATGCTCCTGCAGTCTTCCAGGGATTAGTCAATGATGTTCTTTGGGATCTGCTCAACGTATGTGTCTTTGTGTACCTGGATGACATTCTGATTTTCTCCAAATCTAAGGAGGAGCATGTGACTCATGTACACCTAGTTCTCCAGAGGCTTTTGGAGAACCATCTGTTTGCGAAGGCTGAGAAGTGTGAATTCCACACCTCAGAAGTATCATTCCTGTGATTCATCGTCAACGCAGGTAACATCCAGATGGACCCGACCAAGACCAAGGCTGTCACTGACTGGTTGTCTCCTTCCACACGAAAGGAGCCTCAACGTTTCCTGGGTTTTGCCAACTTCTACCGGCGGTTCATCCGTAATTACAGCTCGGTGGCAGCTCCCCTCACCACCCTCACCTCCCAGAAAGTGCTCTTCCGATGGTCCCCTGTGGCAGAGGAGGCCTTCTGTCAATTGAAGTTACGTTTCACTTCAGCTCCCATTCTCATATTCCCAGATCCCACTCGCCAGTTTATCGTGGAGGTGGGGGCAGTTCTTTCTCAGCAAGGTTCATCCTTGTGCCTTCTTCTCCCGGAAGATGTCTCCGGCAGAGAGGAATTATGATATTGGGAATAGGGAGTTGTTGGCAGTAAAACTGGAACTGGAGCAGTGGAGACACTGGTTGGAGGGAACAGAGCATCCATTTGTGGTCTGGACAGACCACAAAAACCTGGAGTACATCCATTCAGCCAGGCGGCTGAACTCTCGTCAAGCAAGGTGGGCTCTCTTCTTTAACCGTTTTGACTTTTAACTTTCCTACAGACCGGGTTCAAAGAATGTGAAACCCAACGCCCTTTCCCGTCAATTGCAGTCGGAGAGTTTTCCATCCAGTCCAGAAGTTATCCTTCCTTCTGCATGTGTCATCGGTGCAGTAACTTGAGACGTGGAGGACAAGGTAAAGCGCTCCCACGCTGAACATCCTGCTCCCAGTGCTTGTCCAGATGACAGTTTGTTTGTTCCTGCCAGTCTCCATGCTCAGGTCCTCCAGTGGGGTCATTCGTCTCGCCTGACTTGTCACCCTGGGGTGAGACGCACCCTAGCGCTGCTTCGTCAATGCTTCGGGTGGTCTTCCATGGAGGCGGACACCAGAGGATTTGTCGCGGCCTGTCCGGTCTGCTCTCAAAACAAGACCTCTCCAGGCCCCCTCCGGTCTTCTCCATCCCTTGCCAGTTCCAACTCGTCCATGGTCTCACATCTCGTTGGATTTCGTCACTGGCCTATCACTCTCTGACGGTAACACAGTCATACTCACTGTCGATTTTCCAAGTCTGCTCAATTCATTCCACTTACCAAATTGCCTACTGCCAAAGAAACAGCGGAGATTATGCTCCAACAGGTGTTCCGACTTCATGGTCTGCCCTGTGATGTGGTCCCTGTGATGTGGTCTTAGTAAAAGTATCAAAAGTAAAAGTACTGTCCACAATTCACCTCTCGCTTTTGGTCTGAGTTTTGCAGGCTGCTGGGGGCCACTGTCAGTCTGTCATCCTGTTTTCAACCCCAATCCAATGGTCAGGCAGAAAGAATGAACCAAGAGATGGAGACAGCTCTACGCTGCCTCGCTTCCCACAACCCCTCCTCTTGGTCTAAGCAGCTCTTGTGGATCGAGTATGCCCAAAACACCCTTCCCAGCTCTGCCACTGGTCTCTCACCCTTCCAGTGCTCTTGGGGTTACCAGCCACCACTCTTCCCAGAGCAGGAACGTGAGGCCAGCATTCCCTCTGTGCAGGTGTTCGTAGGTCGTGTCGACGCACATGGAGACAGGCTCGCCTCACACTCCTGCGCTCTTCAGAACGTTACCAACGATTCGCCAACCGACGTCGCATTCCTGCCCCCCTGTACACGCCAGGGCAACGGGTCTGGTTATCTACAAAGGATCTACCCCTCAGAGTAGAATTCCAAGAAGTTGGCTCCACGTTTTGTGGGTCCATTCCCCGTCTCGGGGGCCTTCAATCCTGCTGCTGTCCGTCTGCGTCTACTGCCTTCCATGAGGGTTCACCCCACATTCCATGTATCCAAAGTCAAGCCTGTTAAAGAGAGCCTGTTTCAAGATACCAGTTCTCTCCCACTTGTTCCCTGCCAGATAGTCTTGTGTTTTCCTGCCAAGCTCTCCATCGATCGTTTAGTTTACCTGTTTAGTTTTCCTGTTTAGTTTTCCTGACCTACCCGTTTTGACCCTGCCTGTTTCTGGACTCCGATTCTTCTGCCTGCCCTTTACTACATTTGTTTGCCTTTTGGACTGATTTACCGATTTACCTGCCTGGATTACTGAGTAAACTGAACTATATTGTATTCTGCCTGTCTCTGTGTCATGCTTTTGGGTTCAGTTCTATCGGTTCCTTAGACTTAAATAATATTGACTTGAAGTATCAAAAGTAAAAGTACTGTACTACAGCCCAGTAGTACTCAATCTAGGGATCAGGCTAGCAAGATGACTGTTTTAATGTAGTAACTATATCCGTCAAATAGAAGTACTTTACAATTGTACATAAGTAAAAGTACTTGAGTAAATGTACTTGTTTGCTTTCTACCACTGCAAACTAGAGATGATTATGGGTTGATAACACACCATATAACGGAGAAGAACAGAAGAAGGATTTTCTTTTACACATAAAGAGCAAAAGTCTAAATAACAGCTGTGTATGTACTTGGCTGTTACTATGTATTGGACATAGTGATTGCACAAAGAGGGACTTTACTGACCCCTGTTGGGATGATGAAGTAGTTTAAGGCGAACATCTCCAGTGACATCAAAGCATAGTGGAAGTGAGAGATTCTCAGTTTTGATCAAAAACCTGTGGGAAAGAGGAACTAACAAGGAACACAGAGACACATAGAGTCACACAGCAGAAGGGAAACACTTGTCCTTAAAAAAATATTTTTGCGCCAAACACCAGTTTAACTAACTAATGACGAATTATAACATTATCGATGATTATCCAAATATTGAATTTTATGTGGTGATCAGTAAAAATGAATCATTTAAAATGTAATTTACAAGGTACAAGTGCCTGTGATTGTGTAGCACTGACAAAGTATAAAATACATTTTTGTCACATGATTTGAAGAACTTTTCAGCATAACCAAAATTATCTTAGTTAACTATATCGTTTTTATACAAACTATACCATGAATTACATTTATGAGATACTCTACCATTAGTTTCTCTTTCTGGCACAATGGTGGGTGAAACTTGGGTTGCAAAATCGTAGTCAAGAATTAAATCTGTAGGAGGATCAATTGTAAATACATTTAAACAAAGTGAGTTATACACATTCATATGACCATGTTTTAGAGGACATTTAACCTCAGCCACAAAACAATCCACTAAATAAACACGTCATTCTAATCCTCACCGGTTAACCACAGGCGTAATCTGACATTGAATTTACACAAACATGACGATAACATTTCTAAATTAAAATATAGCATGTTTTTTTCATATAGATTTCAGTATTTTCACAAAATAAATTGGTGGAAAGTTTATGTCAAGGGGCATAGTCAGTGGTTTATTTGATATGTCCTCCAATAATTCATTGTATTTTATTTTTTTCTGGCAGAGAAAAAGATGTTTACCTCCGGCAGGAGAACTAAAAACTATTGGATCAGTAAAATGTAAGAATTTAACATCTATTATTATCTTTTATGTACATTTTCTGTACAAATATAGCTAGTAGAACAGTACATAACAGAAAGGTTAATGCTAGTTGTTCAGGGTCGGCCTCATACACCACCTGTATGACCCCACTACTGAGAATAACTAAATATTTAATCATCAGATCATCATGACACTGATACACCTTTGTTATAAATGCAGAAAGAACTTTGCCTTGGTCATATTTCTGCAAACTTGGGTGTCACTCAGAAAGTGTACAAATCTCTATTTACAGTAAAAAGTATAAACACTTGTGTAGTCAAATCAGAGCAGTGCACAAGTGCACCTATATCATACCTTCGGTGAAAACATGAATATCAGAATCATGCTCTGTTAAAAGGAAACAGATGATAACATGGATTATGATACAGTTGATACATTTACTTTAAAATAGTCATGGTTTATAAATTAGCCTGTACCCTCCCCCACCCTCAGTTTTTATTATATCGAGCGTCGAGATCAGCATCATGTCAGACTCTACTCAGACTTCACATGCTTCTCATGCAACCCCCCTTTTGTACGCATGTATGCATGTTATCTCAGCCATATATAAATACATTAATAATACATTAATAATGTAATACTATGGCATGCTTTTGAAAAGAAAAAGATGATAAAGATGAAGTTACGATACATAGCACGATAGAGCTGTTAATTGTCTTGCATAAACCAAACGTGCACCTTCCTCCAACCTCAGTTTTTAAAATACTTTTAATAACCACAGAGTTTACCTCCTTTTTTTCTTTAATATAATGTAAGAAAATGTATTGTTCTTCTAAGAATGAGAATATGTATTCATGAAAGAGAATATGTGCTGTATGAATGATATATTTTGTCAGCTATTTATAAATATATTAATAATAAATAAAATGTTTTGTCTGCCATGACAGAATGGTGCAGATGTGTAACTATGACTTACCTATAACACCTGGGTGAGATTTTAAAAAGGAAAAAAGATGATAACATGGAATTATGATATAGTTGGTAATTTACTTTGAAATAGTCATGGTTTGTAAATTAGCCTGTACCCTCCACCAGCCTCAGTTTTTATTATATGGTTGTGAGATCAGTATCATGTCAGACTCTACTCAGACTTCACATGCTTCTCATGCAAACCCCCTTTTTTACACACGTATGTATGTTATGTCAGCTATAAATAAATATATTAATAATAAATGAATGGTGTATTTGTCATGAGAGAACAGTGCAGATGTGTAACTATGGCTTACCTGACATACCCGGGTGAGCTTTTAAAAAGGAAAAAAGATGATAACATGAAATTATAATACGTAGTTAAATTACAATGTTCTAATATATATCCAAATATATTTATCAAAATATTAATAAATATTAATTGATTTTTAGAAGAAAATGTATGTTTTGGTTAGGCATCAATCGCATTAAAATGTTGTAAAGATTCAGAATCTGTTTCTCATATAACTTTTGGTTGTGATTTAATTAATTATTATTATTATTAATCATCAGATCATCATGACACTGATACACCTTTGTTATAAATGCAGAAAGAACTTTGCCTTGGTCATATTTCTGCAAACTTGGGTGTCACTCAGAAAGTGTACAAATCTCTATTTACAGTAAAAAGTATAAACACTTGTGTAGTCAAATCAGAGCAGTGCACAAGTGCACCTATATCATACCTTCGGTGATATCATGAATAACAGAACCATGCACTGTTAAAAGGAAACAGATGATAACATGGAATTATGATACAGTTGGTCATTTACTTTAAAATAGTCATGGTTTATAAATTAGCCTGTACCCTCCCCCACCCTCAGTTTTTATTATATCGAGCGTCGAGATCAGCATCATGTCAGACTCTACTCAGACTTCACATGCTTCTCATGCAACCCCCCTTTTGTACGCATGTATGTATGTTATGTCAGCTATAAATAAATATATTAATAATAAATGAATGGTGTATTTGTCATGAGAGAACAGTGCAGATGTGTAACTATGGCTTACCTGACATACCCGGGTGAGCTTTTAAAAAGGAAAAAAGATGATAACATGGAATTATGATACAGTTTGTAATTTACTTTGAAATAGTCATAGTTTGTAAATTAGCCTGTACCCTCCACCAGCCTCAGTTTTTATTATATGGAGTGTGAGATCAGTATCATGTCAGACTCTACTCAGACTTCACATGCTTCTCATGCAACCCCCCTTTTTTACGCATGTATGTATGTTATGTCAGCTATAAATAAATATATTAATAATAAATGAATGGTGTATTTGTCATGAGAGAACAGTGCAGATGTGTAACTATGGCTTACCTGACATACCCGGGTGAGCTTTTAAAAAGGAAAAAAGATGATAACATGGAATTATAATACGTAGTTAAGTTACAATGTTCTAATATATATTCAAATATATTTATCAAAATATTAATAAATATTAATAGATTTTTAGAAGAAAATTTATGTTTTGGTTATCGCATTAAAATGTTGTAAAGATTCAGAATCTGTTTCTCATATAACTTTTGGTTGTGATTTAATTAATTATTTAGAAAGTAAATGTGCATAAAGTACAATATATTATTAATTAATCACAAGTGTATCGTCATGTCAGATTGGTGCGGAAGTGTACCTATCATGTACTCATGTCTTACCTGGCATAGTACGGCTTGCTGCTAAAGAGAAAAAGATGATAACATGAAATTACGATACAGTTGTTCATTTACTTTAAAATACTCATGAATTGTATATGAGATCGCACCTTTCTCCACTTTCAGTTTTTAATATATAGTAAATAACCACAGTGTTTCTGTTCAGTAAACAACACATTGTTCTGCGAAGAATGAGAAGATTTACTTATAAGTATGCTGTATCTAAAATACATTATATTATTAAATAATCAGTAGTGTATCTGTCATGTCAGAACAGTTTAGATATGTACCTATCTCTTACCTGATGTAAGCTTAAACCTGATTCTGATAACAATAAGTTATTTATGGGATAATACATTTCCCGGATAAGAGAGAAATGTTGACACTTGATTTTGCATTGTGTATTTTTTGCTTACATTTGTATTGCTTACCAGAACCTGATCCCCCGGAGATTAGATCCACAACTCTTGTAAAGTGTTGACCATGCATATGACCATGCACATGACCATGCCCTCCAAAAGACCGCCGGTCCTGTGGCGCTTCACCTTCCTTGGGTTTAAGGAGCACATCTGTGTCCTCGCCCTGAGGCTTGGTGACCACCATGGATGTGAGTGGGGTCACAAAGCTGTACTTCAGCGACAGCTCCAAAGCCTCTTTCTTCACGTTTTCCTTCTCAGGTCCAGATAACAGCAGCCTGTGTCACAAATTGTGTACATATGTTTTAAACGTGTGAGTTGACATAACTGTAAAGTAAGAATAAGTTATTTAACAGCTAATTTTGTCTTTTAATTCTATTCCTGTTGTGTTCCTAGGCTTCCACTATAATAAATGTACGCACACACATATCACTCCAATTACTGTTGTCAACTTTTGTCTTTTGTCAACATATTTGTGCTGACATTATTGTTGATAGTTAAGCAGTGCAGCTGAAGGCCCTACCACCCATGGTCCTGATGCGTGATGTGGAGTTTGTCAGTAGACCAGTTGAGGATGAGCAGAGGGAGAGGGAGGGGGTATACTCATGAAGGAAGACAGATAGGTAGGTGGGGCGAGTTTTTGGAGGGCTTTGTAGGTGAGCAGGAGATTTTTGTAGTCGATCCGGGATTGAACAGGGAGCCAGTGAAGTTTCAGGAGAATGGGGGTGATGTGTTCAGAAGATTTGGTGCGGATCCTGATCCGGGCAGCGGCGTTTTGAATGATTTGAAGTCGGTTGAGCAGTTTGGTGGGAAGGCCAGAGAGAACAGCATTGCAGTAGTCGATCCGTGATGTCACAAATGCATTGACCGAGACTTCTATACTGGATTGGGACGGGACGGGCGTGTGGGTGATGTCTTTTATGTGGGGTGCAAAGGAGAGGGTGCTATCCAGAGTGACACCAGGACTCAACTTGACTGGAGAATGGTACAGAAAAGCCATCGATGATGAAGTTTGGGACAATGGAGTTTTGTGCTTTGGATAAAGTGCATTTGGAGCCGATGTGAAGGGCCTCAGTTTTGCCCGCCATTGAGCTTCAAGGAGTTCCTGGTCATCCAGCTCCGAACGCCTTGTAGAAATGTATACCTGAGTGTCATCGGCATAACAGTGAAAGTGAACATTGTGGTGGTGGAGGATTGTGCCAAGGGGAAGGAGGCAGATGATGAACAATAGTGGACCCAGTACTGACCCCTGAACACCTTGACCTGTGGTTACTCAGTTGCACATATTGGTGCAGCTTGCCAGTGGTCCCTCTCACGGTTGATACGGTCTGTCTTACTGTTTTTGATCGATTGTTTCAGTTTTAGCATTAATGTAAAGAAGCTACAGTATCTATGGCATGTCGTCATTTCTGCTGCCAAAGTGCACGGTCATCCCCTACAAATGAAAAGTATAATTTTGCTTGATTCTGTGTGATTGTCAAGATCTGCTTGTTCTTTGGTGTCCTGTTTTATTCTGACCAATTATGAACCCAGCAGACAACTTGGAGGAAGATCTTTATGATCTTTCTTACACACTATTGTGTATTTTTGGGAAGTGGACCAGAGCCCCTTGTTGGGAGATCAAACAGGCTGCCCTAAGAATGGCACACAGAGAAGTGGCTGCTAGACCCGGGCTAAGGAGTTTTTTTTTAGACTCGGCTCATACTGCCCAGCCACAACAGACCCCCGTTCCTGCTGCCGGGCTGCGACAGCCTCCTGTCCCTGCTGCGACAGCCCTTGACCATTTTCTGGGTACTCGCCTGGCTTTCGGGGGGCCTCTGAGTATCCAGAGGGCTTCCAAGCTTCGGAGGAGGAGATCTGGCCGTATAGTGTCGGTTCTCATAACCCAGTTTCTGCTGCCGGGCCTCGACAGAACACAGTTCCTGCTGCCGGAACTCCGCAGACCTACGTTCCTGCTGCCGGACCTCCGCAGACCCCCGTTCTGGCTGCCGGACCCCTGCAGACTCAAGTTTCCACTGCTGCCGGACCTCTGCAGACCCCTGCTGTACCACTGCCGCCTCTCGAGACCCCGGTCGCCCGCTTCCACCTCTCGAGACCCCAGTCCCAGTGCCCCCCTCGCTTCTAGAGACCCCAGTCCCTGTGCCCCCCTCGCTTCACGAGACCCCAGTCCCTGTGCCCCACTCGCTTCGCGAGCCCCCAATCCCTGTGCCCCCCTCGCCTCTCGAGACCCAAGTCCCTGTGCCCCCCTCGCCTCTCGAGACCCCAGTACCTCTGCCCCCAGTCCCATCGATTCCTTCGCCTCTCGAGACTCCAGCGATTCCTTCACCTCTCAAGACCCTAGTTCCCAAGCGGCTCCGTCTACCTCAAGCCTCTCCGCACGCCCCCAGAGCCACTCCACCTGCCACCAACCCGGCCTCTCTGCTGGCGCCCAGAACACCTCCGCCAGCCCGGCCTCTACACGCAGGCCTCCTGAGATGTTCCGCCTGCTTCACCGCCCTACAGAGCGGTTCCGAATGCTTCACCGTCCTCCAGAGAGGTCCGGCCTGCTTCGCCGGTCCAGCCCACATCGCCGGTCTCCAGATCGGCCTCTTCCCCGGCCTCCTGCCCCGCGTCCTGCGGGCCTTAAAGCGTCTTCCCGACCCTTTCCTCCCACCCTGCTGGTTTTGTTTTTCTCTTTAAGGACGTCTGGGATCCGCCCCTTGAGAGGGGGGATCTGTCACGATTTGCTTGTTCTTTGATGTCCTGTTTTATTTTGGTGGTCACTCCCCCTTGTTATATGTCTAGTTGTACTTCATGTCTGTGTGTATACCCTCTCCTTCTGATTGTTAATGTATTCCTCCTGTGTCCATTTACTGCCCTTGTGTTTTTGCCTTTCTCCCCCAGCTATGTCTTGTTCCCTCGTTTGGTGTCTGTGTATTTATCCCTATCTGCCCCATTGTGTTTTGTCGGATTGTCATAGATGTTACGTCGCGTTCTGCTTGTGCAGGTGCTGGTGTTCTGCTCGTGTTCTGATCTACCCCTGATTGGTTTGTATTTTAGATTTCGGCTTTGTTTTAATAAAGCTTGCTTTTTGTTATTATCCTTGTCTGTTGTACTGCATTTGGGTCCTCACCTTTTCCACTGCGTGACAGTGAAATTGGAGGCCTATTGTTACAAAAATTATACTGTGAATTTTGAGTAGTAAATCTGCCACGGTTACCAATGGCATATGTGCTTTGCGGAGATGGAACGCTTGAAATGTAGCAACATTAACTAACGGGGCGTAGCGAATGTTCAATTGCTTGACAGAAAAATAATCAGCAACACTTTTGATTATCAATTCATTCTTAAAGTCATAACAAAGTTGCCAAACATTCTATGGTTTAAGTTTCTCAAATGTGATGATTTGCTGTTTTACTGTACATTACTTTATATTGCAGTCATTCAACAAATAATGACTACAAACAAGAAGAAAGTGAAATGATGGTCGACATCACACTCACTCTTTCTCCAGAAGCTGTTTGACTGTGAGGTAGGCCCAAACCCTCTGGATGTGGTCATCAGACTCTGTTCCAGTGGACTCCACGGTGGAGTTTGTGTCAGAAAACGTCACCTTTCTACTCCTCTGTCATAGTATAAATGAATAATTATATCAGTATACACAGGGGCTTTACCAGACCTTTAAGATGATTACAGCTAATGTGCAGTGTGGACCGCTCCTTACCGAAATGGCCACAACTTGTGGAGTGAAGGTTTCAATGTTGTTGTCAGTGATTTGACCGGCCACCACAATCTCGGAGCCATTATAATACTGGCTGAAGTTAGTCTGAGTTAGATTGGTCCCACCATTATAGGTCATTGTCACATCTATTAACAGAGGAGTGGCCACCTCTTCATAGAAACCCTGTTGAAATGCATTATGGACAATGTAAGAATGTTTATCTCTACACAGCCAACCATTATCAATTGTTTCTGTGGAAATGTAGCAAATCACATGATAAACAAAGTATTTTTAATGCCAGCAAGTGATTTCAAATACCTTCAGCTGTAAGGCAGCGTCAGAGTCTTCATAAATCCGTCGTGCCACACCATTGTTTTGCAGTGACATCGTCTCAAGGAACTCAAACTTGACATCAAAACCAAAACCGAGACAGTAGAGAGGGAATTTGTTTGCAATAGCATGTCTGACATTTGACTGGATTACTTCCAGATTTGTCACCCCTGCAAAGACACAAGACGTGTGGCTAAAAAAGTCAAATTTACTCACACTTTCCAATCCAACAACTATCCTGTGACTTGTAGAAGTTAAAGTTGGGGTTATTGTGCACATGATCTAATTTATAAACTTAATTGTTAATAATGTTGACATTATTTGCATTTAAATGTCCATGATCTTTAAAATCCAACAAGGGTGGGTTCTCGCTTGTTGTCAGGGTATCGAGAGGGTATCGAGAAAAAAAGAGTGTAGTCAGATAATTTAAATTGATGGACTGTGTCGTAAAGGGTTCTTATAATTATTTCTTGAACTATTTGCTCAGGTTTGTGTGCATGTTTGTTTTATTGTAACCTGAGTTTGGGTCTCCATCAGTGAGAAGTATGAGGATAGACGCTGAACCTTCCCTGGGATGTGCATTCAGCATACGTGCTCCTTCCAACACTGCTCCATTAATGTCTGTGGCTGAAATTAAATAAAAATTGTTTTATTACTGCTGTTCTGCTGTCAAATGTTTGCATCGCTTCATAAAATATTTGTTAAAAACCTTACATCCTCTCTCTCTAATTTCCCGTGAAAATGTCTTGGCGCTCTCTAGGTTTTCCTTGTTGGCCTGAACAAGTTCTCGTTTCCAGTGAAAAATGCTGCTATCAAAAGTGATAAGACCAAAGTGATCATCCTCTGCCAGGTCGTTCAAGATGTGGATTAATGCTGTTCGGGTCTGTGCAAAAACATCATTCAAACATTAGGACTTTTATTCAAGTAAGAAACAATGTAATATTATTTGTTTCGTGTGTGTTCTTAAATTGTGTATTTATTAAGGCTTTCTGTCATCTTTAACTTAACTAACGGACATAAATTAAAAAGACGTCAGTGGCAATAAGTCACACTCTTTAAAAACCGTACCTGTTGCATTTTTTTGCCGTGCATTGAGCCACTTTGATCAATAACGAAGACGACATTTTTTGATATGCGGGCAAGACTAGATGGAGCAAAGTGATGAACAAAGTATCCCACTGAAGTCTTGGGGGGAGAAAGAAGAAAATTTGATTGGTTGTCAGGGGAAGATAAATGATCCATTTAAGTAAGCATGGTATTTCTTTTTAACAATGAATAATAGAAGTAAAATAACGGACTCTTGCTGTACCTTGATGTCTCCCATGGAGCTGTCCCTTTTGACATCATAAACAATAACCAGATCTCCATTCATACCCTGCTCTCCACAGCTGTCACACGTTTTCTGCTGGTCTTCTGTTGGGTAAAAATACACCCACGCCTGGAAACAGGAAGAATCAAGTTTTACGGACTGTTGATAGACACGGACGTTGATGAACAGGTTTTATTCTTCAAAAGATTATTTTGATTAAATTCAACATTATTGTCTCTGCATCGCATTGAGCACTACTGGTAAAATAACATGCAACATCAAACCAGTGAGGGAAAACTTTTGCAAAAGTGCATATACAGGAGATATACTGTATATAAAAATGAATACATGATAGATGTTTACAAGGATGAGGACAGAATGTCGTATGTACGATAACATTAGGGCTCCATTATGTATTGTACAGTTAAATATGGTTCAGAATAAGATGACACTTGAGTTAAATACATCATTTTGAATCACTGCATGCTGTACCTTTTTGTCTGCATGTGTTTTGGTGATGGCATTGGCCAGGACATTGGTGCTTAGTCCTCCTTTAACCTCAATGAAATTGATGTCGGATTTCTCGTGAATGAACACATCAATCTTGCACAATGAAATAAAATAAAATAGTTAGAAGTTCTGACCATGGAAGATGTTTTCCCCCAGAATTCTTTTCTTTCATAGATGCAAACAGGAAAGACAAACCTTGAAGTCTTTGACAGGCTGCATGGGTCGAGCGTGGATTTGCAGCTCGTACTTGCCAAGCCTGCGTTTCAGCAGCTCCTCATATGTGAGTTCAAAGGTGACCTTTTTGTGAGCAGCCACAGTCACAGAGGTCTTAAATTCCTCCAGGGTCCTCCCTACAGAACTGCAACGGAGACGATAATTAATAAAGCACCGGTTCTCCCTTCTGGCTTTTGAGCGCTTAACACAAAACAATGCCTATACCCATGACCTCTCATCACAGGTTTTGACATTAGTGCGGGTGTGAGATGTGAGTAGTTCAACTAAAGAGGAATTTCTCCTTCTCAGATTGTTTAATTTGAAAGAATTTAGAGACCTGAAGATGTTAAAGTAGCCTGTATTTAGCAAGAAAAAATGCAAACATACAAAAATAAACATAGTTTTGTACAACAGAGGACTTTCTTTTCCTTATCCCCTCTTCCTCCGAGGACACACAAGGCCATTCTACAAATACAAATAAAAAAACAGTTCGACCTGGCAATAAACTGATGCATTATACCTGACAATTCCAGCGCTTTGGCCACGGGACACAGCCTCGGTGTACTGCTGCTGAGCTTTGTCTTTACCTTTCACAACACCATCGTACACTTCTCCATCTATAAACCTGAAGAAGACCAAGGGAAAGTCTTTGTTTGTATACATACTCCTGAGTAGCCTGTGAATTATTTTCACGATTCTTTAGTGTACATTAATTTATGTGCAAATTCTTCTAAATATAAATTGTTGCATCACACACACATTCTAAATTTACTGATGAAGGCGTTCTTGGGAATCCGGACGTGGAATTCTATTTCCTTTGACTCGTCCATACGATTGGCCATGCGGCTTGAGATGACAGTGGTTGCATAACGACTGGTCACCGTGGAGTTGATGTGAAAGCTGTATATATCCCAATTGTCCTGAACAAATACAGGAGGAGGAACATTTCACAATGAAGTAAATGGATTAGTCAATCTCACTGGCTAATGACCAGCTGACCAAAGATCAGATGGTGAAAAACTAAGTGTGGGTGGAATAAGGGCAATCTTGTTGATCAAACTGCAGAAACCAACCATATTTGTTCATTTTTATCTAGTTTTCATTACACATCACAATGACTCCCAAAACTCCTTAACCTCATGTCTTTACAATAAGATTTAATAATTAACATCACAGGGATCAGCTTTTTATGTTCAAAATCCCTCCAATGTGACTAATGTTTACTGTGGGTAATACAAATTCACACACAATAACATGTTTTTGTCAGGGTATGGCATTGTTAACTCACAATAATTCTCTAGAGTTTTATCGTAACCTATCCTTTTTTATGTCCTTACCTTGTTTGGTAGTGTGGTAGCCAAAGCCAGCAACAGCCCAAAGAGGGTGATTTGCACCACAGCTCTCTCCATGATGGTTCCCACCAGAATGCAACGCAAGCAGCTGAAACTATCTTTTATACTTACACAGACAAGGACAACACGATGTGTACATGATTTTTTTTTAAAAGGTCAAATTCCGCTTTCTCTGTCTCTTGTTACAACATCCCCTTACTTGCACTCACACACAAACACATTTCTGCCCACTTTCCTCCTCTACATACTACCGGGAATCAAATGGAACAGAGCTTTTTATGCAAACTCAGAGAAACATTGGTTTGAAAACATTAAAGAGATACACAAAGAAATGTTGGCTTTATATGGTCCCTATGCACTGTTAATGAAAAAAGTACACGATTAATATTGTATGATATTAACCCTCTGGAGTCCGGAGCTAATTTGGCCATTTTTTGCATACTTTTGATTCTGCCTTACTAAACCCCATTAAGAAATGTTTAGCATGTCAATGTTTGGTATCTTCTTTTTCAGCACAAGCTCAGCTATATAACCTGATAGTTATTTTTTCATGTTGACATACTATATGAACACATTGGACCCAAAACCACACTAAAAACGTAAAAACAGATTTTGAAAATGTTATTATTTTTACTGTGGGTGACACAAACATGCACAACGAAACATTTTGAAAGCTAGAAATATATACATGGGATGTCAATATGATAATGTGAAAGTTTGATTGAGGTAACATGAACCTAAATACAAATTGTATGAACAAATAGCAGGTGTATCCAGAGGCGTTTTCCTTCATTCCCTCAAAAGTTATTTGGTTTTTGCTCCCATTTTTCATGAGATGAAATAAAAGATCTAAGACTTTTTCTATATACACATAAGGCCTATTTCTCTCAAATATTGTTCACAAATGTGTTAAAATCTGTGTTAGTGAGCACTTCTCCTTTGCTGAGATAATCCCTCCACTTCACAGGTGTGGCACATCAAGATGCTGATCAGACAGCATGATTATTACATCATATATATCCTTATCCTTAGGCTGTCACAATAAAAGGCCACTCTGAAATATGCAGTTGTATCTTGTATTCGGACCAATACTAAATGTATCTAAACTATTGTTTGTCCGTCACTTTCCTTCAAACGCCGTCTCCCTTCGTCTTTTTCCGCCTATTTCTGCCTATTTCCGCATCGCCTTGTTTTGCTTCGTATCACTCGATTACCCCAACTCCTCTCTGGTAAATGCTACCTGTTGAGCAGGAACTACAGTTTTCAGCATTATTTTCTGTTTCGTAAAATGACAAAATACGGAAAAGATATAAAGTACGTAACAGCCGCCACATAGCATTTCTCATACTTTTGAGCGTGCAAAAAAATATTTTTTGCATCAACGTATCATCGTATCTCCGTTTTGTACTGGGTGGATTTGCATGAAACAGAAAAGCCAGTACTTTCGACAGAAGAAGTCGGCAATGTTGGCCGGAGTGTTGAGTTTACGCAGCGCCGGTTTGAACAGGTCATGTGATCTGATCAAGCTGGCGTGACGGTCAACTCCTAAGGTTTAAGCATAAATGTATTTATTATTTCTGTCTTCAAGTATGTACAGCTTTTGTGAAAGTGTACCGATCTGGGAAAACAGGTGATACAGCAGGCAAAAGGAACCATACACCTAGCTTTCATTGTAAGCAATAAAGAGACCAAATACCAACAAATGAAAAGTATAATTTTGCTTGATTCTGTGTGAAGGCCTATTGTTACAAAAATTATACTGTGAAGTTTGATCACGATCTGCTTGTTCTTTGGTGTCCTGTTTTATTCCGACCAATTATGAACCCAGCAGACAACTTGGAGCAAGATCTTTATGATCTTTCTTACACACTATTGTGTATTTTTGGGAAGTGGAGCAGAGCTCCTTGTTGGGAGATCAAACAGGCTGCTCTAAGAATGGCACACAGAGAAGTGGCTGCTAGACCCGGGTTAAGGAGTATTTTGCTTGGGTACGTCAAGACTTTTTAGACTCGGCTCCTGCTGCCGGGCCGCGACAGCCTCCAGTCCAAGCTGCTCTAGCCCTTGACCCATTTCTGGGTACTCGCCTGGCTTTCGGGGGGCCTCTGAGTATCCAGAGGGCTTCCAAGCTTTGGAGGAGGAGATCTGGCCGTATAGTGTCGGTTCTCAAAACTCAGTTTCTGCTGCCGGGCCTCGACAGAACACAGTTCCTGCTGCCGGACCCGTGCAGATCCCAGTTCCCGCTGCTGCCGGACCTCTGCAGACCCAACATCCCCTTATTTGCACTTACATACACACACACACACACACACACACACACACACGCACACACACACGCACGCACGCACACACACACACACACACACACACACACACACACACACACACACACACAAACATACAAATTTCCCTCCTCAGCATACTGGCTGGAATCAAATGGACATTGGTTTGAAAACTTGAAAGAGATACACAAATAAATGTTGGCTTTATATGGTCTCTATGCACTGTTAATCAAAAACGTACATGATTAATATTGTATGATGTCAAGCAAAAATGAATTTATTATTTCTGTCTTCAAGTATGTACAGCTTCAAGAGTACAGATCTGGGAAAACAGGTGATACAGCAGGCAAAAGGAACCATACACCTAGCTTTCATTGCAAGCATTAAAGAGACCAAATACAGGAGTTACTGTGTAAAGCACAAAGAAAATAGCTGCATAGGAGTTCTGATGAAAAATAAAAAATAATCTATAAATCATCATGGAAGTTTCATTTTCTGTTAATTCAATTCAGTTTTTTCATCATAAGGGGCACTGCTTGTACTGTTGTCTTCTGTGGCTCTGGAAAGATCTAAAAATGAAAAATAACTCTTATGATGTCAAAGTTGCTATAGAGCTGCATTACAGGAAATGTAGTTTTCAACATTTCTGGAGCTTGACCCATACTCTGTCTAAATGAATACACCCAACCTACTTATTGTCTACATATAATTTTGCCACTGCTTTGTTTTACCAGGATACATCAAAACATTGTTGCATTCTACAAACTATTCTTTAGAGGGAAATTTGCTAATAAAGGTTATACAAGAGCATTAAGTATTGAAAGTGAAAGGGATGTTTTTTCGGCTGCACTGTTGAAATAACTGATAGCATGATAGCATAATATTTGTTGGATATCTTTGAATTAAGTCAGCCATAATACATATACTTAGCTGTATGAGCCAGATGATCTTGTGAGGCCAGCATTGAGTAAAGACAATTTAGAAAAACCTGTGCATTGTACAAACAATATGTCAAACAGTTGTGGCTTCTTCAATAATTCACATTCTTCATGTGCCATTAACATCATCATATCTTCAACATTTATCAAACAACAACCGACCACACAGTATTCTCTTAAAAACCACAAAGGCAACCATATGTAAAGCTACAGACTGCATTAGAGGTATGGTATGATTATGGCTCTTATGTTGAGTCCTTAAGCCCTCCTTGTTGTATAGTTTCAATGCCAGTTTATCTTAACAACATCCTCTCGTAACTCACCACATCAACCTGTGCACATTCAGAATATCAGTGTATTCATGCAGGCCGTGGTGAAGGTTGTAAAGCAATCCCACAAGAAAATGACTTCAGTGAACAACATTTAGTTTTACAATCTGTGATATTTTACGCAACTGCAACATGACCAGATTATATTGTTTAATTATGTTTTGTTCTTAAATTAAATGTGTAAATCCCCATTCATTATTCAAATCACATAATTTACCATTGGAGGCGAAAGCATATAAAGAATATCTAGTGTCTACTTTGAATCTAAATGCTTCTCTTCATAAAACTGAAACTGCAATTCAAGGCACTCTCCCAGGTGTTTTTTCACCTGAAGATAAAATTCAAGTTCATTCAAATCTCTTAAGGATATTTTAAGCGCTTGTGCTGGAAGCATTTCATCGATGAAGAATGAAACCTGTCCTTGGACTGAGAGAGCAGAGTAAAGCAACCGGTCCTAGTGACCAGGATGTCAAGTCTTCACAGTGACGGCATGATGGTGGCTAACAAGGTGTTGCATTAAGACACATATCTGCAGCACCAACCAATGGATTATCTAATGTTATCTGTACAAACACAGGAGATATGTACAGACTAACAAGAATTCATATATACACCAACTGCTTATATGAACAACACAAACATGAACTATTTATATAAACGTACCATGAATGAACAGTACATTATGTACATTCAATGAGTGGTAAGGTACATATATAAGCAATGACAAAAGTTTGCTCTTTTAAGTCTGATTGGGCTAATTATACATATTTTTAATGTACTACTACCATTACACTGTACTCAAGGATTATGCACTGTAATATCGACATGAGGTATGTTGATGCAAATTAAACAAATTAAATGAAATTCAAGAATGGAGACGAGTATGTACATATGATTAAATACATGCTGGTTAAATATATACAATATATGCACATAAGATTGACTGGAACTATAACGACATTTCTTTTTGGTAACAGAGTTGGAAGACATGATGCTACTCAGGTTAGAGAGTCCTGGCTTTGGGGTCGGGCGGCTGGTATGATGGAGCTGGAATGGGGCTGGGGGCGTCCAGGGATGAACGCACAGCAGGAAAGGCAAAGACTCCTGAAGGAAGAGGGAAGAGCAACCCAGGCCACTGGCTAACAGAGAGAGGAGAGGACAAGGCCCTGAATGGAGCAGGAAGGTGTAGCTGATAACTGTGATGGGGCCCTGTGGAGGGGCTGGTAATCTTTGTTGACCCGGGGCTATCAGGCCATGACAGAAGAAGACTGCAGGCCTCTGGACCTGGGACTGTCCATGATACCTAACAGGATTAGATAATGAGCAGATGTTGAACCTCACAATAATGTTTAACTGAATGTCATACAATACAATCAATTATATTGACAAATTCCTGCCCCATAACGTGTAACACATTCAGAACTATACTGTACACTTATCTATTTTCTAAAGCTTATGGTTAGTCAGTATTAGGGAATAGTGACCTAACTGTAATAAAAGTAGTAGCATGTGTGTAATCTTAACTTAATCTAGTTTTGTCAATGTCAATGCCTATTGTTCTCCGCTTCAGGCCGCATTATCTAAACATTGTGGGTATATGCACCCCTTCCACTGTACCTCTTTTATGAACTTAATTCTAATAAATATTGTTTAAGATTTTAATCATTTAATCATTCCTCTCCGGGAACCATCACCTTACCGTGGTGGAGAGGTTTGCGTGTCCCTATGAACCTGAGAGCTGTGTTGTCTGGAACCTGGTGCTCCTGCTAGGGTCTCCTAAGGAAAATTGGTCTCAGGCGAGGGGCCGGACTAAGAATGATTCAAACGACCCCATAAAACAGAGGGAAAGAGAAGGAGAGACCCTACCCGGAGGAAGCCTGGGGCCCCCGTCTGGAGCCCGGCCCAGAGGGAGGGCCCGACAGTGAGCGCCTGTTGGCCGGGTTTGCCACGGAGCCCGGTCGGGCACAGCCTGAAGAAGCTACATGGTGCCACCCATCCATCCATCCTGTGGGCCCACCACCCATGGGAAATACCGCTGGGGTCGGGTGCGCTGTCACACAGGTGGCAGCAATGGTCAGGGAGCTCGACGGACCTGGATCTGGGGACGTGAAACGTCACCTCTCTGTGGGGGAAGGAGCCGGAACTAGTGCGGGAGGTGGATCGCTACCAGTTGGATCTGGTGGGGCTTACCTCTACGCACAGTCTTGGCTCTGGAACCGTACTCCTGGATAAGGGTTGGAATCTATTATTTCCCAAGGTGTGAGGCGTCTGGCGGGTGTGAGAATACTCACAAGTCCCCGGCTTACCGCTACGTTGGAGTTCACCCCGCCTACCTACCTACGCCTTCGGGTTATGCGCCTACCTAGCAGTTCGGAGTATTCGTCCTTCTTGGAGACACTGAATGAGCCCTGCAGGGGGCTCCAGTGAGGGAGTCCTGCTGGGATACTTAAACGCACACGTGGTAAACAATGGACACACCTGGAGAGGCGTGATTGGGAGGAACGGCCTCCCTGATCTAAACCTGAACGGTCGTTTGTTATTGGACTTCTGTGCTAGTCACGGAATGGCCATAACGAACACCATGTTCGAACATAAGGACTCTCATAAGTGTACGTGGTACCAAAGCACCCTAGGCCAAAGGTCAATGATCGATTTTGTGATCGTATCATCTGATCTGATGCTGCATGCTCGGGTAAAGAGAGGGGCGGAGCTGTCAACTGATCACCATCTGGTTGTGAGTTGGATCAAGGGGTGGGGGAAGACTCTGGACAGACCTGGTAAGCCCAAACGGGTAGTGCGGGTATACTGGGAACGTCTGGAGGAAGCCCCTGTCCGGGAGATCTTCAACTTTTCAGAAATCCTTGTGGAGGTTGGGGGCATTGAACCTGAGTCGGCGATGTTCAAAACCTCTTTTCTGAAGCTGCGGTAAGGAGCTTTGGTCTCAATGTCTTAGGTGCCTGAAGGGGCTGTAACCCTCGACCACCATGGTGGACCCCAGTGGTCAAGGAAGCCGTCAGACTGAAGAAGAAGTCCTTCCGGGTTATGTTATCCGGGAGGACTCCGGAAACAGCTGCAGGGTACCGACAGACTCGAAGCAGCGGGTGTGGGAGAAGTTCGGAGTTATCGGGCGGTGAAAGGAGCACTTTGAGGAACTCCTGAATCCGACTAACACGCCCTCTATGGTAGAGGCAGAGCTGGAAGCTGATGGGGGACCAGTGTCAATTTCCCTGTTGCAGGTCACTGAGGTAGTCAAACAACTCCACAGTGTCAAAGCCGCAGGGTTTGATGAGATCCGTCCAGAAATGCTGAAGGCTTTGGGTGTTGAGGGGCTGTTTTGGTTGACACGCCTCGTCAACATTGTGTGGAAGTCTGGGACAGTGCCTACGGGGTGGCAGACCGGGATGGTGGTTCCCCATACAAAAAGGGGGACCAGAGAGTGTGTGCCAACTACAGGGGTATCACACTTCTCAGCCTCCCTGGTAAAGTCGACTCCAAGTTGCTGGAAAGGAGGGTGTTTTGTGGATCTGGAGAAGGCGTATGACCGGGTCCCCCGGGTGATACTGTGGGAGGTGCTGCGGGAGTATGGGGTGAAGTGGTCACTTCTGAGGGCCATCCAATCCCAGTACGCCCAAAGTGAGAGTCGTGTCCGGATACTTGGCAGTAAGTCGGACTCGTTCCCAGTGGATGTCGGCCTCCACCAGGGCTGCGCTTCAATCTTCATCCTTCAATCCTCATCAATCCTGTTTGTGATTTTCATGGACAGGATATTGAGGCATAGTCGTGGAAGAGAGGGGTTGCAGTTCGGTGGCCTGAGGATCTCATTGCTGTTCAGCAGTCACTGGATGGTTCACAGCCGAGTGTGAAGCGGTTGGGATGAGGATTAGCACCTCAAAATCTGAGGCCATGGCTCTCAGCAGGAAACTGGTGGATTGCCTACTCCGGGTAGCGAATGAGCCCTTACGTGAAGGAGTTCAAGTACCTCGGGGTCTTGTTCGCGAGTGAGGGGACGATGGAGCAAGAGATTGGCAGGAGACTCAGAGCAGCGGGTCCGGTATTGCATTTGCTTTACCGCACCGTTGTGACGAAAAGAGAGCTGAACCAAAAGGTGAAGCTCTCTATCTATTGGTCGATCTTCGTTCCTACCCTCACTTATGGTCATGAAGGCTGGGTCATTACCGAAAGAACAAGATCGCGGGTACAAGCGGCCGAAATGGGTTCTCAGGCGGGTGGCTGGCGTCTCCCTTAGAGATAGGGTGAGAAGCTCAGCCATCTGTGCGTTGAAAGGAGACAGTTGAAGTGGTTCGGGCATCTAGAAAGGATGCCACCTGGGCGCCTCCCTAGGGAGGTGTTCCAGTCATGTCTAGCTGGGAGGAGATCCCGGCGAAGACCCAGGACTCGGTGGAGAGCTTATATCTCCTCACTGGCCTCGGGATCTCCCAGTCGGAGCTGGCGGATGTGGCCCGGAGAAGGGAAGTTTGGGGTTCCTTACTGGAGCTGCTGCCCCCGCGACCCGACCCGATAAGCAGTAGATGATGGATGGATGGATTTTAATAATTTTCTTTCTTATGACTACAGAGCAAACTGCTACATAACTAGCATTAAGCTTACATCTGAAGCACTAGCCAGTTGTCCGTGTGTTTGAGGCAAAACCTGATTCCAAAGCGGTTGCCCACTGATGCTCAGAGAGTTAGTGCGCGGCCTGTGGGTGACAATAAGAACCTCCTGGGCCCAGTCCTCCATCAGCCGCTGCAAGTCTTCAGGCAGGTTGTTTTCATTGGCACTCATGGATGAGCCAGTGTATGTAGCTGTCTTATTGTTGCTGTTATTGGCCTGAGCTTGGGCCAGTCCCGTCACTGGCTGATGAGAAGGAGGTGTGGGACCGGCAGGCGGCTGCTGTGATTGATTGAAAGCCCCTGGCCCGGCTCCAGACCCTGAGTAGATACAAATACACACACACCATGAGATATTTTTTATTGAGCTGATTAGACTATATAAACTAACATGACTTTGAATTAATTTTTAGCGAGACACTGTAATTCTACGTACTGCTGCCACGTTCTTTGCCGAGACACAGTCGCTTCAGTGTTGACCCTGTAAGACAAAAAAGACTTTATACAAATGTTCATTCGCATTAGCTGGTAATATTGTTCAATAACAAGATGCAGTGTAAAACAAAGCTGCTGAATAGTACCACAAAACAAAGGACCAAAATAAAACCAAAGTAACGGACAAAGCAATCAGTCCCCCGAAACAAGACAGTCCATTTATTAGCAAAATCATGCAAGTGGTCGAGGTGATATATAGCCATACCAAAGTGCAGTGTTGGAGTGTTAGAGACAGACAGACAGAAGCAGGAAGAGAGAGAAAGGTTAAAAAGAGATGAGCGATTAGAAATGTTATAGCTGATCTGGGTGCAGGTGGCATGCAGAGGTCAATTGTCTAGTGCCTAGTGCATGGTGGTTAAATGACAGATATGTGCATGTTATAAGGTGGATAAATGACATTAGTAGGAGACACTTGAAATGTAAGATTATGCCCAAGACTATTAAAATGAACATTGATTATTCAAACCTTAAGTTTCTGAAAAAGGTAACTGGTCCAATAAACAAGAATGATGATTATAAATTCTAAAACTATTTTTCTTTTTAAATCAATAAAGATCTTTACTTTACTTTTCATGGTTTGAATAAGCAATATACTTCTGTGAAAGCAAAAATACAAGATAAAGTGATAAGGTCGAGTGTAAGAAAACCCAGCAGTGTTGCAGAATATTTGGCAAAGACAGAAAAAAAGAAATCAGTAAGCTGAACGTAGAGAAATAGATAATAATAATAATGGAAAACAAAAAATGAAGCTATGCGGGAAGAGAAGAGATACAAACAGATAGACAAAGACACAGGCCCACTGAGAAATCTAGCTCGTGGCTTGCTGCTCGATTTATAGGTCACTCTCTCAGATGTTTGAGGGTTATTAGACCAGCCTGTAGAGGAGTACAATCAAAGAGGGGAGAAGACACCAGGGTAAGAAGAGCAAACATGGAAATACCAAACCTTATTAAATAAACACAGACACCTGTTTGTTATACATTTTCTGGTGAATCTACGTGTTAACAGTATAGTATAAGTGGAAAGACTGTAAGGCTAAAATGTTCGGTTGTGTGTTCACCTTGTCCGGGTGGAGCTTGTGCGCCGGTGCTGTCCCCGTGTAGTCCAGCGTAAATATTATCAGAAGACAAAGAGCCCTTGAGGGAACAGGGCTGCTGAGTCTGCACGGGCTCTGAGCTGGGAAGGTGACTGGTGCATGAACGTGCCCTCCCTTGAGTGAGGAAAGACCCTTTGGCTGGTGAGCCATTTAAACTCACTGTGGGCTCACTTGTACCCGTAGCAGCACCTGAACACACACACAAGCATCAGAATGGTATATTCATTTTGCCCCTGCTGTAAATATTCAAAGTATAATATTGGCCAATCTGTCACTCACCAGATCTGCTGGAGTCACTACTTTTGGTTGTGACATTTCTAAATTGTTGAACCAGAGGGCTGAGAAGTTTGCCAGGCTTCAGTCTGTGCTTGCTGGACCTCTTCCTACGGCCGGCATGTGGTGCAACGTGTGAGAGACCCAGGCCAGTAGGAGGGGCTTTGCCAAGCCGGCAATACAGCAACTCCACTTCCCCTCGCTGATGGGCCTGCAGCTCAGAGATCTCCATTAGATGTCTGAGGGGATGGATGCAGGAATATATTGGTCACTTACCAGCTAAATAACTAATTGTTCTTATGTGAAGACACTAAATAAGGCTAAATTTAAATCATGGCTTTACTCACTTCTCCCTGAGTCTCTGTAGTTCCCTCTTCATGTCTGAGTCCTCCATCTCTGAGTCATTATCGCTGCTGGCATAGGCCGAGCCGTGCACGCCTCCATGCCTACTTGGTGAGTCAGAGCTCTGCACACTGCTGCTGCGCCCTGAACGACGGAGGAAGGCCACTGCTCTCTTCATGAGGTCACTTCCCCTGCGCTCAGAGCGAGTATGTTGTGACGGGGTGGCGGGAGCCAGCTTTGCAGGGCTGCTCTCAGCCCCCGAGTCTGAGGAGAGGAAACGAGCATGGACCGTGACATCCACAGCGACAGAGTTTGAGGTCAGTGCGTGAGGCAGGGAGCCCCGCTTGGCCATGGACGGAGGTGTGTCCAGGTAGAAATCAGGCGGGGCAGAGTAGCGGCTGCAACGCGTCCTCTGAGTAATGTCATCTTCGGTGCTAACCACAGAGAAACGGCCAATTGTGGTGGATGCTGACATTGATTCAGCCTGGACATAGTCCTCACTGTATCCTACAGGGTGTGCCGGTGAAGCAGCACTGCTCCAGCTCCTCTGCTTTACATCTCGTCTGTTGGCCACTTCAGGAGGTACAGAGATTATCTGCCAAAAGCAAAGAACAAACTGGGTATACATCATGTAATTCTACTGTAACAGCAAATACAGTTGAAAGACAATTCTACTTGCCCCATAAAGCTACAGTTAGTAATCTTTTTAAAAATAACCTTTTGTCATATTTGCTGAAACTGTCACTATATCCCAGGGGTGGGGAACCTCTGGCCTTCGGGCCGTATACGGCCCGCGAGACCATTTGATCCAGCCCTCGAGGTAATTCATAAAACGCACGCAAATAAAATCCACTACAATATTTTAAATGAGGGACTGTTTTTCCTGGCCAAGGTCAGGGTCCTTGATCACAACACGAGCGGAACGTGTCATCACGTGGTCACATCATGTCAAAAAACTCGCAAGGATCCTGGAGGGGGCCTGGGAGTATGCCCATCCGGTCTACATGTGTTTTGTGGATCTGGAGAAGGCGTATGACCGGGTCCCCCGGGTGATACTGTGGGAGTTGCTGCGGGAGTATGGGCTGAGGGGGTCACTTCTGAGGCCCATCCAATCCCTGTACGCCCTGTGCACTTTATCACCAATCCTGTTCGTGATTTTCATGGACAGGATATCAAGGCGTAGTCGTGGAGGAGAGGGGTTGCAGTTCGGTGACCTGAGGATCTCATCGCTGCTCTTTGCAGATGATGTGGTCCTTATGGCATCATTGGTCTGTGACCTTCAACAGTCACTGGATCGGTTCGCACCCTGGGATGAGGATCAGCACCTCAAAATCTGAGGCCATGGCTCTCAGCAGGAAACCGGTGGATTGCCTACTCCGGGTAGGGAATGAGCCTTTACCCCAAGTGAAGGAGTTCAAGTACCTCGGGGTCTTGTTCGCGAGTGAGGGGACGATGGAGCGAGAGATTGGCCGGAGAATCGGAGCAGTGGGGGCGGTACTACAGTCACTTTACCGCACCGTTGTGACGAAAAGAGAGCTGAGCCAGAAGGCAAAGCTCTCAATCTACCGGTCGATCTTCGTTCCTACCCTCACCTATGGTCGTGAAGGCTGGGTCATGACCGAAAGAACGAGATCACGGGTACAAGTGGCCGAAATGGGTTTTCTCAGACGGGTGGCTGGCGTCTCCCTTAGAGATAGGGTGAGAAGCTCAGCCATCCGTGAGAGACTCGGAGTAGAGCCGCTGCTCCTTTACGTTGAAAGGAGCCAGTTGAGGTGGTTCGGGCATCTAGTAAGGATGCCACCTGGGCGCCTCCCTAGGGAGGTGTTCCAGGCACGTCCAGCTGGGAGGAGACCCTGGTGAAGACCCAGGACTCAGTGGAGAGATTATATCTCCTCACTGGCCTGGGAACGCCTCAGGATCCCCCAGTCGGAGCTGGAGGATGTGGCCCGGAGAAGGGAAGATTGGGGTTCCTTACTGGAGCTGCTGCCCCGCGACCCGACCCCGGATAAGCGGTAGATGATGGATGGATGGATCTGTCTCATGCACTGCTCTCAGGATATAAAGACAGTTTCAGCAAATATGAATGTTTTAAATAAAATTACCATCTGTAGCTTTAAAAGTGAAGAAAATCTTGTTATGTTCCTACCTTAAATCGGCCTCTTGTTCCAGAGCAGGAAGAAGAGTGAGGAACATGTCTTCTTGAGAGCGAAGCTGAAAACATTTCAACGACAATAAACACTGTGGCACTGCAGGAATCAACAAACAATAAAACAGTAAAACACAAATTCAGATTAGATAGAAGTTAATGATACCAGTCTTGATTAGTGTGTGCTGTACATACCACACACGGCTGAGTCACTCAGTGTGCTCAAACTATCCATTCTCTCTGGAATCTGAGGCTAATAGAGGAGACATGATGAGAGATGAATAAAACAGAGCCATTAGAAAACTACAATACAAACCATTTTTTTCTGTCCTATTACATAACTGTTAATATACAGATGATATTTAGTTGATGACTAACTAAATATTCCTCATGAAATCTTACTATAGCATGTGTAAAATTAGACAGTACAGTTTGAAATCCTTTATGCAACTCAAATGTATTTCCATATACCCAAAAGGCTCAGAGTATAGTTCATTGTATTTGGAATGTATCTGGCAAGATATTTAACAAAATATGCTGCATTATAGTGATTGATTTGCCATTCCCAAATTGACAGGTCAGAAGCCATAAAATAAATAAAGCATTATTTTTCAATAAACATTTTTAAATGAACATAATTCACAAAATGTTTCTTAATTCACAAATACACACAAAACAATCTAACTACATATTGTACTATTTACAATAGTTATGTAGCTCTCGATTATACCACACATCCCCAGCAGATTAATACTAAATGGACCTTGTAGTGAAATTATTTTGTGTTATTTAAGTGTTGTTTTTTTAAGGTCAAGTGTTAAATCTGAATTTTTAAACCAACAACTTTTAGTTTCAACTGTATGTGAATATTCTGCACGTGTACTGTATAAAAGGGATTTTTGTAGTTTAACAAGTTACTGATTATTGTACTTACCAGCTGTTCTCCTACCCTGTAGCGTCCCTCCCCCATCGGCCCTGGCGTGCTGTTTCCGGACCCTCCTGTGGCACTGTCTGGACCAGGAGGAGACTGGATGTACTCGGTGCAGGAGCCTGGTGTCTCTGCAGCACAGCCTGATGGATACATGGGAGCATATTCCTGGTAGAGCAAGTTCCTAAGTTTCTCATCCAGTGTTTTTATGGTACTGTCCACAAAGCCCCCACGGCCAAGCCGTCCTTCGCCGTCTGACTCGCCGGGCCCTGCGCCGTGCTGGGATGGCGCTGGGCTCTGGGGTACTGAGGACATTTTTGTTCCTCCCACACTGGAAAAAGGCTGGTGAAGCACCACAGGCTGCTGTTGGCGCTCGCTGCGTGCTGCTGAGGCATAGGAGACAGACAGTGGCACTTTGGCTGAACCTGGCTCCTGGAGTGGAAGGGGAGCAAGAGGAGGCCCAGCCTGTAAACCGCTCACATCCAGAGACAGGGGCATGACCAGAGGGCAGCAGGGCACCTCGTCAGCCATAGAAACAGGGCATGGCATGTCGGGCATCTGCTGAGCTGCATGGATCGGAGAGATGGAGCCCAAAGGGGATCCCCGTGACTCATCAACTGGGAAAGACGTATGTGGGGATGACGGGGGCAAAGTTTGAGCTCTGGCTGGCTGGGCCTGATGAACACTGGGCTGCACCATGGTGCCCGCAGGCACCACCGACGTCACTGACTGAAGGGTCGGGGGAGCAGACACAGGGGGAGACAGAGTAGCTAAGAAGAGAGGGTCTGTGTTGGACATGATCGGAGGGCTACAGAATCCATACACATCATAGGTGAAGCCTTCACTTCCACCAGACATAGTGGAAGACGACCCTTTTTCTACAGGAGGAAAAAAATGAAAATAAGAGAAAATGATTTAACAAATTAAAAAATATATCAACTTTTATTTGTTTTTCTGTTTTTTAAGTAACCATTGCACACAAGAGCTGTAGGAATTTTTCCATTCAGCGGCCACAAGGTGGTGCTATTGTTCAATGAAGCTGTCACATTTTGTGCTGAAATTGTTATGTAAAAACAAAGTTACCTCTGGAAGCAGACGGCTTTGCAGTGCCACTGTCAGCAGGCTGGGTAGTGGCTGAACTCCCAGGAGACTGTGTAGCTGTACCATCAGATGGGGTGTCCTGGCTGGATGAGGGCGTCTCCTCAACGGGGCAGATTATGAACCATCTCTTTCCTGTATGAAGAACTGTTCAAACAAGTACCACTCATTTTCTTCCAGGGTAATGTGACATACAAAAAGGAGGCATGTAGATGGATACATTTTGAAAGAGATCATTGTTTTACCATTCTGCTGATAGACAGGCTGATGTGCTCCAGGCTGCTGATTCTGCAGAACGATAGACAGATGTGAGCTAAGTCAATATGCTGCTTACTTTGTCTATATCCATGTAAAGTGTTTACATTTATATTTGCATAGTAATTTAAATAGTGAAATTACCAAGGAAAGGAATGCTTTTTGAAATACTGTATATGTAACTTTGAAAGACCAGTGCTCAAGCTGTTCATACTGTCTTAAAAGGTGTAAGTAAAATATATTTGTTTGTGGGGTATTTCATTGTTTTGTTTTATTTTTACAATACATTCAATTGAGTGTCATTTTTTACTGGCATGTGACTTTTTTATATTATATTTTGTTAAAATTCCATTTTGCATGTACATTGTCAATTTGATTATTTAAAAAAAAAATTCTCCCTTGGGTATTTTTGCTTTAGTTCAACTTTTTCCAGTGTGAAGTTATTGTTAGCTTGCAAAGCTACACTTTCAAAGTAGTCAATCTATGTATAAGCATGTTGCTTTATAAACACACACACACACACACACACACACACACACACACACACACACACACACACACACACACACACACACACACACACACACACAGACACACGCCCTCTTACCTCTCCAACCAGTCCTTCAAAAATCTGGCCTTGTTCAGGACTACAGCTCAAGGCGGAAGCCCTTTCACCCTCCATGTCTTCGTTCAGCATATCTTCAGCTTTATCCACAATGTCCTTAAGCTGGTCTATGAAGATCTCTTTCTCTAACAGTAGGATGAACCCATTCTCTACCTGCAGGCATACAGTTTTAGATGTTAAATAATGTCATTCATACAACCAAACAAATCACAAAAACAGCAAACTGTAAAAAAGCTCTAACATACCATGTAAGTGGCAATTTCCTCTGGAGCATCTCCATCCAGATCAAATTTAAATGTCACCATTTTGTGGTTGTGAGTCTCCAGCTGGCATTCGACCATTTTATCACCAGTGTTGCAAACCTGTTTGGGCAGGAGTTACACTTTACATTCAGACACATTACAATTGTATTAATTGTAACTTAATTTGTAAAAAAAAATGACACCATGACTCACATTGAGCATGCTCAGTTTGGGTTTGCTGGTCCTTTCTTGCCGAGAGCGTGTGCGGGCAGACTTGCGGTGGTGCTTCCTGGGTTTTCCGTCCCCCTTCCCTCCACTAGCCAAGCTGTCATAGCCGTCACTTGTTTCCTTACCAGATGCCACGTCAGAGTTGAGACTATTAAAGAAAAGGTTAAAAACACCTTATCACCTCTTAGTTGGTGACATATTTTCATTACACAAAAGTTATAACAGAAACGGTTAAAAGTTGAAACAGTAAAAAACTTGACACACACCTGTCATAGGCATAACTGGGTAAACATGAAGGTTTGTCCTGAAGCACATCCTGAAAACAGAAAATTGTGCAAGTGCAACAGTTAGGAGATCTTGGTAAATGTTTTATTTTATACAGAATGGAACTATATAATATATAATACTAGTATTAAGGTTAATGTGTGCTATTAGCTTTTGACCTTAAAGGGTCATTTTAGTCTCAAACAGAGAGGCTGATTTCAAGATGGGATGGAGATATTAAACTGATGTGAATGTAATTTGAAAGGCAGCCTGTGGTTTGAAGATGCTTTCTCAGTAACAATTAGACGTTTATGATGCAGGAGCAATTTTAATCCAGTACATTCTTAAGAGTATGCATATGCATATAGATCAATATCTCACTCGAAAATGTACAAACATTGGCTTTATCCCTACCTCTAGACAGGAGTCTTGTTGAAAGGTGCTAGATGCAGATGTCAACTCAAAGTTTTGCTGAGTTGAAGCCAGGCTGGCACACTCAGACACTGAGACTGCTGTCTGGATGCCAGCAGGCTGCAGAACTGCAGCTGGGACAGAAGCTGTGACAGGAGCTGTGGCTGGCAGTGTGCCAGGGATTGGGGTAGAACCTAAACCTGGGACGGAGAGTTTGGGTCTACCAATTGCAGAAGAAGTGTCTGAGCTTGTAGATGAGCCTTTTGGTGATTCAAAAGCGAGATCCGATGCAGAGAGTGGTGCTTGAACTGGAGCTATGGTTTGCACGGCTGTTGGAACTTGTATTGGGAATGAAGTTGCGGCATTAAGATAGGTTGAAGCCGGAGTTTGAGGCATGACTTTAGCTTGAGCTGAAAGTTGGAGCTGTGGTTGTTTTTGTGCTGGGACCAGAGCTGGAGTTTGTGCTGGTGCTTGAGTTTCAAATTGGGCTGTAGCTGAGAATGATGCTGCAGCTGGATCTGTAGGAGCTACATACGTTTCTGCATCTACTCCACTTCCCCATAGAGGAGTCTGATCAGCAGGCAAGACAGGTTGGACTGGGGCCCTAGGGTAAAAATCTCCCAAATTACCCTGGGTTGCGTTCATCTGTACCTAGAAGGGAAAAAAAGCACATTTAGGGAATTATTCATCCACTAATGTTAACTGGTTCACCTCTAACTCCCTAAACACATGCCCTGCATGCTATATATCCACATTTAGGACACATTGCTACCTTAGTATTACAGATTTTCCATGACCCAAGCATTACTGTGAGAACTGAGCCAAATATTCACCTGGACAGGCGGCTGAGCCAATTCCTGCTCAGGGTAGGGGGCGGGGTATGGGGTAGGTTGTACCTGGGAGAGAGGTAAGTGATGGGTGGTATGGAAGCTACTAAGGTTTGTCTGAGATGTGAGAGAGCTGCCCTGCTGCTGGGGCACTGCAGGGGACATGGCCCTGGCAAGAAGTGGAATAGGGAGTGCAAAATTGGGCACGTGCTGGGGTGTGGACAAAGGGGTCTGAGGGGTGCTGAGAGAGGACAGGGCAGCATGGGGGGTCAGAGGAAGGGAGATATGGTGGGGTGAAAGTGCGTAGTAGGAGCTAGACATAAGAGGGCCACTGCTGCTGTAGGCACATGGCAGAGGAGCTGGGGAGAAGGGAGAGGGCTTGAGGCCCCCTATTTGAACAGGATATGGTGAGGGAAACTGAGAAAGAAGGGAAAATGATATAAAATGAACAAAGACAAGCAGTCGATAGAAATAACATTCAGACAGGCCCTTTATGTATGAACCCTGTAGCCCATACTAACATTTTAAGGATGTTTTTACCAAATTATCTAACTTAGTTTAATGTTTCTAAGGACACGGTCACACATGCGCAGAATTTAAATTTGCCTCCCGTTCACTTCCATTCTATGCAAGCGAAGGGGAGAAAACACATTTGCTTCCAGCAGCGAAGCAAATTCGCATTCTGCTTCGGTATGGAGTTGAAATTTGGTGAACTTTCAAGTGAATAATACTTTGGCAGGTGATGGTCACTCACCTGCTTTCACGCATGTGTGACCGTACCCTTACCTAATGCTACCACAATGCACCTGTGTGTTGATCTGCAGGGGCAGGAGTGGGGGAGTAGTACTGGACACTGACTGTGGAAAACTGATATGTAAGCAGGACTCGGGTGAGGTGTAGGCTTCTCAGCAAATAACAGCTAAGGAAGGAAATCAAACATTTGTTTTCTCCTTTGACTGGAGAGTATGAATTTTGTGATGGAAATACAAACTAACTCTGAATTAAACTGAGAAGATATTGTGATCTGAAAGCTCCACTTTAATTAAAGTGAGCTGCAGGGCAGGTAGACTTAATGCGATCCAATTCTTCTGTGTGGTTTGCGGTGTGTGTACTATAGCCCGCAGTTACATTATAAGAAATGATGGCTGTACCTGGGGTGGGACAGCAGCTGGTTGGTGATGGCACTAAAGGGAAGAAAAGACAAATGGTAAGGAAACCACTACATGAAAAAAATATTTGCATACACACACACACACACACACACACACACACACACACACACACACACAAATATATATGGATATGAAGTACGTGATGAAACATTTAAAAGGGGACATCCAATGCACCTTGTACCCTCTTGACTTCTAAACTTTTTCCTCTTAATTCTGCTTTTTGTGCCTCATTACAGCTGTTGCCAGGGCCTGTCGCAGACACGTGCATGCAGTACCTGCTCCTGGCTGGGTTGGGCAGTAAACTGTGGCTGTAGAGTGAGGGCTGCAGCTGGGAAGCTCTGTGCTGTTTGTCTACTCTGGTGCACAATAGGGGCTGGTGTAGCTGGAGCAGAAACTGTCTTTCAGAAACACATAAGAGAGATCACATTTATTGGGCCCTGTTTTTAGGTATAGTCTGACACGATCATGTTTGTATATTTACTTCAACAAGGTTAAAATGTCCGGTGTGTCAAAGCAGGCCAAGTCATAAGCAAGAAAGAGAGAAAGAGAAAGAGAGGGATGTTTTTTTCGAGCAGCTAGAAAGACTCAATAAGGCAATTTATGATGGAAAAGGGACGCTATCGCGTTACTCTACAGCCATACTGCCATACACTGTGCTTACGCATTGTTTTGTACACTGCCACACTAAAACAGAGACCTTATTATAGGGAGGGGCAGAGAGTAGTTTGGCTAACTTTTCTACCTTCATGGGAAAGATGTGATGGTGAAGTCACAAGGGTTGGTTGACTGTTTGAGGATGGGTGAGAGGGTGAGGCCAAAAGATAAGGTAGAGATACTGGAGGAGATGTGGTTGAGCCTGGCTGAGAGACTGGAGTAAACTGGGTGGATGTGGACAAAGAGCGTGTGTGTCTCAAACACACTGCGCTCTCAGTGATGAACAGGTTGTGAAGACATACAAAGGGATCACTGTAGTGACGCTGATCAGGTCATACCAAAAAATTAAATATAAAACGTTGTTATTTCAGAAAACAACTCAGAAAACAAAATGAAGGATTTAAGAAAGTTGCAACATAAATAAGAAATGCTGTCACTCACTGTTTGAGACCGATAAGGCCCCTGGTGCAGTTGTGCAGCAGGTTGATGATAGACCCCAGGATGCAGCTGACCTGTGGTTTGCTGGTAGGCTCCCTGGTGTAGTTGAGTCGATGTTTGTGTGTAGTTTTCATGAGAGGCCTGTGCTGTTGGTCGCTGGTAGGGCCCCTGGTGCAGCTGAGGGTCAACCAGCGCAGGAGGACTGTAGATAATCTGAGCTGTTGAAATGGACTCTGGAAGCGACTGGTAGGGGCTATTTTGTTGATTATTTAGATCATCTAATTGCATGGCAGAGCCCACTCCGCTGTCAGCTGTAATAACATGGTGAATAAAACATTATAATTAACAATGCCCTCTGCAGGATGGACAGACACTAAGGAAGGACAGGGGGAGACAGGGGAGTAGCATCTTAAGTAGCAATACAATTCTAAAGTTCTCAGAGCAACACTGAGGATGTATGGTAGGTTCTCACATGTGGTAGACGTGGCGGCTGGCACGGTGCAGATCAGAGTCTGCTGCTCAGCTTCTTGGTCCTCATAATCTGTTGTATTTAATGTTGCTGCCTGTGGTACAACGGCACCGGGCACTTTCAGTAGGTTCTGCTGCGGCTTCTTCACAGCTGCCTCACCATTTCCCGCCGAGACAGTCCGCTCCCTTTTCCATTTGATAAGAGCCACACGGTCCCGGATGGACTTGCCGACTGTCTTCACATCACAGTCCAGAAAAAAGCCTGATTCCACCTACAGGACACAGGTAAGATGCTTGCTGCAGCTCAGAACGAACTAAGGTTGTAATTCAAGGCCTTATGTAATCAATCAACAAATCGACATTCTTTGCATGGAAGAGCAAAGATCAACTGATCAGTTGCTTTAGTTTCAATCAATATAGTACATCTACTCATCACAGGCAAAATAAGAAATTGTGTTCAAATCACAAGCCAGTTCATTTTTAGCCAGTTTAATAAATGAGAGTTAACTGTGAATGTAGCACAAAGAAGTGTTGTTGCTATGGTTACCTGCAGCTAATATTCCTTATGAATTGGAGCTATTTTTTAAGTTTCAATGAATTTTAGCAGACACAAGCCAGCCAATCAAAAAGGAGTCATTTCCAAGGCAATAGCCGAGTCAACAAATGAAGTTTGTGGAACAGAAAAGTGCATTCTAGCCAGTACCTACAAAAGCCACGCTCAAAGGAGAGCAGAGACATCCAAACAAGTCTGAAGAAAAAGGATCAATCTTTTCCTTGGAACACCTGATTATCCTAATTTCAGATAATGTTAATGCCTAATAGCCTAATGTTGTCTGTGTATATTCACCAAAATACAAGGATTCTTTTAGTAATTAAAAATATATGTTTACCATTTCTTGAGCAACAACCTCTGGGACTTCGTTCACCAAGTCAAAGGAAAACTCAATGGCACCAGTTTCCTTGTACTTCCCCTTCAGCTTTTTAGTATCCTCAACCCACAGCTTCAGGGCAATGGATGATTTCTTCCCATCATCATCTTCATTGAGCTCTACTCTCACGCCTGTATCCTCTGCAAAGAAGGCATGATTCAGGAGGTCCTTGATGGAGTACCTGAAGGAAATACACAAACACCAGCTATTGCCCTGGGCTAAAGGCCTCAATGATAGTAACCAAACCTAATGATGTATAAAACACAGAAACATCAACTGGGTCAGATCCAAATACTGGCATTGACGTCACACTGCAGGGAAAGAAACAAATCAACACGGTGTTGAGGTAAGGATCAGCCTCTACCTACATACAAAATGTGTCACGAGCTCTGAGGGCGAGACTCACTGCCAGGTCCTGCTCCGCTTACCTTTCTTCCCATCTGTGGCAGATACATTCCCCGATTATTTCCTTAATTTCTGGGTCACTGACTTTGCTGTAGCTGGCAGGTTTCACCCCCTGCAAAACAAATCAGCCTTAACATGTCTCAATTTATGAACTGACAAACAGCAGTACTTAGTGTGTGATTGCATACCAGAGAAAGTACAGAAAGTGATGTCTGCAGTGAAAAAAATCATAAATTCCAGACACTCCAAAACACATTTTCTCCCAGACACATCAGCTCTGGGGATTAAGAAGCTACTGCTGTACAATAGGACTTTTTGGGCGCTGGAAAGATTAATTGAGTGATTAGTCGATCTACTAAGAACTGATTACATTGTAGGAGTCATTTATAAAAAATAAAAATAAAAACATTTGCTGGATAAAGCGAGACATGTAAACACTGAAAGAAGAAATAACACTTTCTTCTTCTTAAAAATGAAAATTGCCCCCTTGCTCAATTTAATGCAGCGACAGGCTAACTTGCTTTGGTATGACTAGTAGCTTTGGTAGCTTATGTTAGCAAACATTTCTACATATGTGAGTTAGTTTGCTGACTTTATGGTTCCTAAATATGAGATTTTGAGACTTACTTTTACTTTGGCTTAAGGTGGTGGGCAGATGTCATCAGTTTTACCATTTTAAAGATTGTGTGGTTAGTCAGTCTATTCAAAAGCATTTGATTAATCGATTGGTGCAACCTCTGTACATGTCTCCCAGCCCCACACACAATAATTGATCTATTTCATTAAGAACAACTAACTCCGACTCGAAACAGCTGTAATAGAGTTTAACAGCTTTAAACGTGAACTCACACTGGTGACTTTGCGGTAGATCTGAGCAGCATTTTGACACTCAGAGTAGGGATATTCTGAGGTGGCCATCTCCAGCATACACATCCCAAAGGCGTAGACATCCACAGCCTCATCATAGTGTTCCTCATACATCTCTGGGGCCATGAACTCTGGAGTGCCTAGAGAATTAATGCAATAAAAGAAAGATCAATTATGAAGTCACATGCAGTTATCAGTGTGTCATCCTATTTCAGTGGGCTGAATACCAGGGTCAAGGACTGAAACCCAACACAGCTGCTTTTAGTAATCACTCAAATGACAGACAAGAGAGAACAGGAGGGATGTTCTGTGCAACTTTAACACATTAATATGATGTTACTTTTGTTGTTTTTGATTAAAAAAAAACACAAACCTGTTTCATGATTCTGTTTGAGAAAACTCTTACCAAATTCGTGTGGGTTTAAGAGCGGACACTATGCTGATTTTCAATGAGATTAACCACAGTGTACAAATATAGGCTACCTAATATAGGCACCTAGAATGATCTAGTCTTTGTTGTGTGTAACATTTAGTAAAATAACATATAGGCAATTGTAGTGACAAATTCACGGAGAGATATTGCTCAACCCTCTCATCAGTATTGTTTTTGGCCGCAGTAGGCAGCTGTTTTTAGTGAAAAAGTTCTAGAAACCCACAAAGTTAGCGACTAGCTAGTAAACATGGTGGAGCATTTAGCAGCTAAAGAGCCAGATATTTCCCTCAGGAGTCGGTGGAGACCAAAACAGAGCTAAAAGGATAGAGACTATGACTTCAATTTCAAATTAATGCTAAAGTTGCTCCATATCAACAAGTTTGCCATATCGACTCGACTCGAAATTACATTACATTACAGTACATTTAGCTGACGCTTTATTCCAAAGCGACGTACAAACATTAGTTGACGGTGTGTCAAGAGTTGTGTTCACAGCTTGTTTCCGCTGCCACAGTTATTGCACGTTTAAAATAAAACTTCTAATTGTCACAATTCAACTCGCTGAAGACTAACCAATAACACTTTTGGCAAACGAGGCCCTCTTCAGCGTTGCCAGGCCCAGGTCTCCTATTTTGACAGAGCCTGTAGGACCAGTGATGAAGATGTTGTCACACTTGAGATCTCTGTGGATGATTGGAGGAGTTCTTGTGTGGAGGAAGTGGAGGCCTTTGAGAATCTGCCTGCACCAGCTCCTGAGAACTTTAGGCTTCATCACCTTAAAACGCTTCAGATATCTGTGGGAGGATAGAGATGCTCCAGTTGTCACCAGGTAAAGACATTTGCTATTCAAAACATATTGAATGGTAATCGAGGTCTGTCCCCACTAGTCACTGTGTTGATAAAATAGTTTCAATGAGCTGTTCCTCTGTTATTATTATTGCTTTCATTAAGCATCAGCTGCAAACACACAGTCAATATGAATCTCTGATGACTATTCAATCTCAAACTCATTTTGACTGCCTGGACATGTTTTCCAATTGTGTTGATTAAATGTTTTTGAGCAAGAAAAACAGTGTTAAAATCACAACAATTCATTTTTCTTATAATTTCAGCCTATCATTAGATCTACTGTAATGGAGTCATTCAATTGGTATGAAACATGATGTAGACTGTGTAATGGTCATTACTGTAAGTTTATTTTAAATTGACGCATAGAAGCAGCAAAAACAGACTAATATCTGCGTCTTACGATCAGTGATTTCCAACCAAGTATAAGGTTAAAAAGACGAGGAGCATACCAAGATATCTCAAACATACCAATTAAGGTAATTAAAGGAAAGAATCTTTGTATTTTCATATTGATTCTCACGTTTTTAGTGTCCCTGAGGTCATTAGCTCTGTCACCAGTACGATACACTTCTTCCCTTTAACCGGTGATTCCCAGAAGTCATAGAAACGCACAATGTTGGGATGCTGGAGAGCCTTTAACATCTCTGCCTCCTCTTTGAACCTCTGTCTCTCCACTTTGGACAGTTTCCGTTCCTAGGGGGAAATGGAGAAAGACAAATAATTTTTTTAAATGATAAATAATGGATTACAAGTTCATCCACTCACCTTTGTCAGTATCCTGGAGCCTTATCAGAGGAGAAGTGCTCAATTTGTCCACATTTAACAAGGTTTGAGGAGGAGGAGGAGGAGGAGGAGGAGGAGGAGGAGGAGGAGGAATAAGGGGTTTATATCAAGAATTAATGAGAGACACAATACCTTTTTAATCTCCTTTAAAAAGTCTGGCTTTACTACAGGAGAGGAGCTCTGTAGAACTGCATGTTTATAACAGCAAACTGGAGACCAATTATTTTCCATCACAGAGCCAAAAACATCAAGAAAAACTCTCTCTTCGATATAGTTAATGCCCAACTCTTCGGTGTTTAAATTGTTCATCTTTGGGTATACAAGCCTGAGTGAGTCCATGTATACTGGATCAATATTTTGGCCCCTGCCTTCCCTCAACTGTTGTATAAATAGTAAAACAGCTGACGAGTGAACATCCTCTACATTTCTGTTTCTCTCCAGTCAGCATGCCAGATACAACCCAATGGCCTCAGCCACGACAAAATGCTGAATGACCTCTGGATCTTTTTCCACTGTCTCGATATACACATTTTAATGGTGACGATGAGGGTGCATGTAGTGTTTTAAATGTCTGGGATGCACAATAGTCTACTGTACATCACTTGGCATTGATTATTGATCGATGATGGGGAGTCAGATTTCATTCACAGTCCACAGTGACCTATGCAGTGTGCAGCCTAATGCGTCTTAGATTACGAGCAGCATTGTGAAGAATACACCTCCCCTGCTTTAGCTACTTTTATATTGCTGATTCTTATTAATATCAAATATATTACTGTTAGTCTCATCCCTCTGTTTACATTGGCCAATTGTATAGGCAGTTTATGTACAGCAAGAACAAATGAGCAGGGTGTGGCACTTACAACACAGAATCTGCTTTACTGAGACTTCATTAGGCTCAATAAAATCTGGGTACAAAAATAAATGAAGAGCAGACATTTGTATCTAATTGAGTGTGGCGTACTGAAGATACAAACGCTGCAATGAATATAAATATAGTACTCTTATTTTGCTGTGTATCAAATACTACAAGTCTAACTCGCTGTCCTAAACTGAACCCCTCTCTCTCTCTCTCTCTCTCTCTCTCGCTCTCTCTCTCTGTCTTGGTGCAGAGGGCTGAATCAGCAGGATTCAGTAATCATTATTATGCCATCAAACAAGACAAATTATTTGCAACAGTGAGACACAGATCTCAAAGTGGTAAAGTGTTTTGGCATTTGCTAATTTCGGAGAAACAACTCCCTCAGCAGACGTTTTGTCATCATTTAGTGGATAAAGAAGTAGCCTAGCGGCCTCGACAACAGACCCTGTCGACTCCTAAATTTGATTCTGAACTTGATTTATACATTTTTCTATGAGCCTCTATGTTTTTGATGTCTCACTCTTAGTCTTACCCTCAAACACCCACAGTATAGTTTGTGTGAGAGAAGCACAGAGGCTCTGCAGGGCAAGGCCTCACCTCACCTCACCTCCAGGGACGCAATGGTGGAATTTCTTTCAGGAAACATTCACAATGGTTCTGACTGACAGTAAGTTGCTCCTGGTATGTTTTTCTTTTTATAAGTAAAGGCAAATCATTGATTTGCATCGGTAACCTGAGCTCGCCACATGAAATAAAAACTGACCAAACATTTGTCCATAGCCACGGTTAGAGAGGAGGGGAACTCTAAACACACACTCACACACACACACACACACACACACACACACACACACACACACACACACACACACACACACACACACACACACACACACACTTCCCTGATACAAATTTTTAAAAAGTAATTTTCCTCTTGAAACTAAATGCCAGTTTCTTCGATGACAAGAAATACTGAAAGAAAAACTTAAAAACCTAATGAAGCCTTTAAAACTGAATATTCACAGAGTATTCCTCAATGTTGAGTTATTATATTCAGGTTAGCAGAGGATCCAGGCTGAAAGGTCCACACTCAATTGGGGAATCACTTTGTTAGTTCCAACGAGGATTGATTGAAGTTTCACATCCAAATGAGCCTCATTACAAGTAAAGTACATATTCTATAGTGTGTGAATCAACAAAGCAGAGAACTTCAGTTTCAGCCTTTGCCTCACTGGAATCTGGACTTGTGTTGTTGCCAACCAGAGCTGTGAGATAAGCACAACGTAATAGTGATTTAATTCTATGTCTGAACCTGATTGAGTTGTGCTGTGATTTCTATTACTTATTCCCTCGAGTCTGAGGGGGGGGGGGGGGGAACCTTGAATCTGCAAGAGTAGGAAGTCAAAAAAAGCATTGGCTCTGTTCATTCTGAAGCCGCAACAAATCTATAAAATCCTGCTGCAGGGCTGCGCCTCAAAGTCACAAACGTTATTCTTACTGTGATTATTTAAAGTAAATCAAAGGTTCTTAAAATTATGTTGAGCTGCTGAGTCAGCCTGAACCAGCGTGATTTGTTGGCCCCAACACAACTAGCAGCTATTTGACAGCTATCAAAGTTTGATAACAATTATTTGATGGGAAAGAAAGTAGCATACTGTTTTTGACTTATTATGTTGTTTATATTAGGGCCGCCACTCTTAGTTAATTTGTCTACTAATTGGTTGTTTTGGTCTCAGTTGTCTAAAATTTCTTAAGTCGGTTTGCAAGAAACTTATGAGCATATCTCTGGTAAACACACAATTAAAAGTGTTGCTCTTGCACTAATTGTTTAGTCGACAAAATAGTGTTAATGAACTAAGAATATATTTTGCAGAGGACAGCCCTAGTTTGTATAGGCTACTTAAGACAATACAAAAAACATGTATTTTCAGGTATTCATATGAAAAGAAAGTATGTTATAAATTCTTGGCAATAGCAATAGTAAAACTATAGCGAAGATGTGAACTTTTTGTTAAAACGGTGGCATAACCAATTCCTAGGGAAGTTTCCCTGGTAGTAATTTTCTCTGGACAGACTGTAAAAGTTTAGCAAATGTTAAACCCTGAAAGAACAACTGCTGTCTACAGGTCTGTCTACAGGCTAATCTGTATATCACATGATAGCATATAGACTGATCATTAGATGAGCACATACAGATTAGTGACAGTACGATGTCACTGCTATAAGACTATGTGTTTATATTTGCCCCATGCTAAATGTCTGACTAATTAAAGGGTCTAAAGTTCACCTGCTGTCTGTGCATTAGGACTGAATACTGTTAAGGTGCATCAGCATAACTATTTTAATTCAACTAAATTGTAACTCAATAAAGTATACTGCTGAAAAGAAGAATAGAGATGTATTATTAAACTCTTTGGGTGACACAAAACTAAATGACACAAAAACCTTTAGCTGAAGAATTATGAGAGGGAAAGCTGGTACAATGAGAGTGCTAACAAATAGTAAAAAGCTACCTCCTTCTTCCTCTGCGCTGCAACAACACTCTGAATGATACTTTCCTCAGTTCTCCAGTGAGAATAAATATGTCAGTGATGGCTCATAACCAAAAGCATTATGGAAAACAGAATGGGGTAACGCAGTCATCTGGGTGCTGTAAAGTATAATACCTCGGCAATATTAGAGTAAAAACAATGGACAAGAACTATTCTGTTGATAGAAATCCTATCATCAATAATAAGAAAGTATTTAACAGATGCCTGTAACTGTTGACTGATTCATCAATTTGACCCTGCTCCTGAACTGGCTGACCCTAGAGATGAAGGACAAAAGGTAGGAAATAAAAATAAATACACAGATAATCCATGAACCCTTCATTAACAATGTCTTACCTGAGAGACCCCAGCCTGAGAGCGTGTAATATATGATCTGGTACACCTTTGGTTAGATGATCAGAAAAGAAAAGTGCATATCTCACAGTGTCAACTTCAAATGAATAACAGTGTAATTGAACTAGTCATTTGTTTTCTGGGGAAACACATCCGGGGTGACCTGTGCACACTGTAAACGAACCAACTACACACAGTTCTATATAACCCAGATAATAATCATATGATTGTCTGTTTGATGTTGGACTGGATGATGAATGAACCCACCTGGAGTTCACACCATGCCACTTCGACCCAGGTCTCGGTGTCAAGTCCTTTATATACGGTCTTGAAGGACCCTCTCCCCAGCTCAATGTCAAACTTTAGGAAGCGCCCCCCAGGTGAAGTGGACACAGCCTTCATCCCGGGCTCCTCTTCATTCTCATCACTTCCTGCTTTACCTGTGACATCCGAGGGCGCAACCTCTACCTTTGGCTTGGCTTCGCTCCGGTCTCCCTTCGACTCGTTGGTGCTCACGCTCTCTGTGGCGCGGTCCTTCAGCCCCACCTGGCTCTCCGTGCTTGGAGTCTCCTGGAGGCCCAGGCGGGTTCCGTGCAGAACTCGAGTCCGACTCCGATCAACGATGGTCCGCAGGTCAATGTGGGGCAACGGGCTGCTGTTGACAGACTCCGCTGTGTCCACCGGCTGCTGCTCCTCGCAGTCTGACACCCACAAACTCCGCCGAATGAACCTCTGGCGGACCAGCGCCCGGTAGTCTGTGCAGGGGTATGCGCTTGGGTCACTTGCTCCTCGCAGGGCTGCGATTTGGATGTTGTTAACATTGTGGTCTGTTCCATTCTGATAAACAGCCCTATGTGCATTTGCATTAATGTCCGAGTCTAAATTGGGTGCTGAGGAATATGTGGATCCCAGTGGCGGATCTTTACTCGAATGATCCGCCGAATCCATCCCTTTTTTTAATTGTTAAGCACTTACCGGCGACATTGTGCAGGGAGGATGATGCTCATCTCCCGGTGGTGGGAGAGTTTGCTGCCTACCTGGACCACTCGCATGCAGTGACGCAGTTTGCCAGCTCAGGATGTATGTATGGCCTTATGCTTTGAATGTGTTTAGGAAACAGAACACCTCAACAAAATGTCCAGCTAGGAGGATGCGCGCGTTGCTCCTTGGCGCCCCGATCCACCTTGCTGCAATACAGCACCGGAGTATTCAAGTTAAACCTGATGTCATTGCCAGTTCAACCTATGAGCTCACGAAAACAGTTCCCTCCACATTGCACAAGATCCCCGCTCCAGCGTAAACTATACAAATGTGATTTGTTCCGCAGACAAATCGCCGGCCTACAGTTGGACAGGCCAGGATGTTTAGGCTGTGCCGCTCACTAATCCATGCAAAGTAACATCACGGGACGACCAAGTGCGCAGCTGTCAGCTCCTGTAAACACTCATCCATCGTTTGATGCAAATAAATAGCAGCTGTTCCGGGTGAAAATGTGAATGAGTTCCGAGAAGTGTGACCTCAGCTTTTCTGCGTCGCTCCTTTAACTATCCTAGCGTACTTTTCCCCTCTCCTCGTTGTCCGGGAATGTGCAGGATGGACAGAAGCGGTTATCAGATCATTCTCACTGCGGCACAGTAAACCTCAGGTTGAATCAGGCTGCTCTCAGCGCATCTGTCGTCCAGCTGATTCGACTGTTGTCTTCCTATATTTCATCTCTTTCAGGTTTGGAAAAACTAGAATATGTCACGGCACAACCCACGCCCCTAGCAACAACACGTATCCAATAACTCGGCACGCTTTTAGGCGGCACCCTCAGCCTCCCGTGACACACGCTGCATGGACCACACCACTGTCCACCTTCGTCGTGACGCGCTAAGCTTTCTATGGGAAGATGTCTGTCAAAGTTTACCAACCAACTGGGAAACTGCTAGGGATTATGGGCTACCGGATAAGAAGCACCGGACTCATTTTAATATTATGATCATCTGGTGAGCCTGTGCAGGGAGGCCGATAAATACAACTCATTACATATAGTTATTGAAGTGCTTTCTATAGAAATACTTTATACAACACACTGCATACAGTGTTTTTAATCACTCTGCTTTAGAATCATTCCAGAATTACATTATTGTAAGATAAATTACTTTTTGTATCCTTTTTATACTAGGCTATTATATTATATTATATTATGTATTGTATGGTATTATACAGGTTGGCACATATTTCACTCTCCGCCGTATTTCTCTGGCATAATTTATGTTGGAATATTCCAGCAGCAAATAAAAGACTAAAGTGTCAGATATTAATGTGTTAATAACTATGTGTTAATGTACACACATGTTTTCTAAAATGTGTTGATTTGTGAGTAGTCATGTTGTTTATTGGCATTTGCACAACGTTAAAATGCTATTGTTACAAAACATTTAAACAATTTGAACATTAAATTCAAACAAGAACCAAAACACATGCACATTTAATGGAATATCTGCCAACCAAACATTATTTTAAACAATTAATCACTTAATGTGTCTAATTACTTTTGCCATTGACCATTCAAAATAATAATAATTAATTAACAATATAAAGGTCAGAGATGGATATCGTCATTCTCTGCTTGTTTTAGTCTTGACACATTGACACAAAACTTTTACTGGTTTGTTTTATACCATGTGCAATATTCACTTTTTATAATTTGTGCAATTATCACTGCCATGTGCAATATTAACTTTTACAACTTTTTATGTACTTATACTATTTTTAATCTATTTTGTTCTATTTAACTATTGTGTACTCGCCACTTTACTTCATATGTTCTTTTGCTGTAACAAGGTACGTTTCCCCATTGTGGGCCTAATAAAGAATTTCTGATTCTGATTCTGATTCCACAGAATCAGAACATCTGAAGTAAGGGAAACAAGATACTATAAGGACAAGAATGTAGAGGTCAACATTGTAATACTTAAGGCCTCACAATTATTACTTTTCCTCTACAACAATCAACTTAAAGGGACAGATTAAAATTTTATGGGGTCAATCTTGAGTGACAAACCTGCCCAGATCACCAGGGAAACCAAGGAAACCAGTTGGTGGTTGCAGTCAGTGCTTTGGGGGCCGGTTTACATTGTGAAACCATGAATGTGGCAAACAAAAGTGTTTGACCATCCCATTCACTGTTTCGCTTCCTGAAGACACAAATGACCGCATGTGTTTCATGGATAAGACTGTTCAGTTAAGACGTTGACTCTGCTGCTGTTATCTGGTCAACTACTACTTTTACAGGATATCACTTGTATGGGGAAAATAAAATAAAATAATTGTAGTAGCATCCCTATTACCATTACCAGTCATACAAGGCACTCTCGTGGTATACTTGTTTAATCTCTAAAATGACCCCCTGGTTTTCAAGTAAGAAGTCATTGGTATAAAGGTGAATAATCATGCCAGAATTCACTAGAATTGAATTTACAATATTCCCCATGTTGTAATCAATATATTTATTCACTTTGATCCACTAATTCCAATTAGTTTAGGTGGTACTCAAGACTGGATTGAAAGCCAGACAAAGTGGGAAACTTCTTTTCTTCTTTTCTTTTCTTTATTTTGTGTTCCCTATTCAAGGCTACATGATACGTACTTGTAAGATGTCTTTAAAGAGATATCAAGGGCCTGTCTTTTGATCTGGATGTGCAGGTAAACGCCCTTGAAAATGTAAGATTATTTTATTATAAGTAGTAAAGGAGGAATGTGCGACACCCAGGGGCCCCGAGGCGCTCAGGCAGTCTATGAACCAATTCATTTGTTTTATTTATGTATTGTGTAATATGCACCACCAAAGCTATCAAACCCCAAAATATGCCTATATTGCCACTAATATTGCAGTTTTAGACGGCTCTGTGACAATATCTAGCTTTGATGCCTTTATTATTTCCGTTAATATTATATGTACGTGGTCCATTTCCTTAAACAAGTTTGGGTTTAATCAAATTATGACAAACTACAGCATGCTTTATAGCATCTACTGTACTTGCAAAGAGTTGGGCCTTTAGCATGTAATGCTGCACTAATACACTGGGTGGCAGTAAAGAGCCACGTTGCCTTCACAGTCTGTCAATGAGTAACAGCGAACACATTACAGTCCAAAACGCTGCTTTGCTCATCATCACATCAGGGTTTCAGTTCAACCCTGGGAAATAACCTACTGTCTATGGGAATACACCGATACATATCCCCGCTAGTGAGCAGCCTTTCCTGTTTATACTACTCCTAACGGCCCACTGCTTTCTGAGGACGGTCGCCCCCCTGTTAGAGGGGCGGTAGCCTGGAGCTTTTCTGCCCTCTTGTCGTCACCGCAGCCCTTTATATACAGTCTGTGCCTGTGCCCGCCGGCTGGACCACTGACTCCTCTGAAGCTCACGCTTTATACACACCACCCTATTCTGGATATAACGCGGTTATTAACAAGATGGCTACGGAACACTTGGAAATGAACGGTGGTGCTGACCGAAACGGCGAGGCGGAGGTACGTTAACGCATCTCTGGGCATCTTAATGTAAAGCTACCACTCACTTCCCGGTCAGGCTAAATCCCCTGAGAAACATTCCCAAATATGAGATATTCGTCGGGGTACACCGGATATGTAACGTTACGGCTGCCTGCTGGTTTTCATCCATTCACACATCATAACGGTGTTTGTCGTCAGCCAACTGTAAAAGTGTCACTTGGAGTGTTTTGAAGTCATTAGGGTAATGTGACAGGTTCTCAGATTAGCTTTAGTCTCACTATTTAACAAAGTAACTTGTGTTTGTGTTGGTGGCGAGTTGGTGTGTGTGTCCTGCTGTTGTCTGCAGAGGCTCAGTTTACACGTAATGACAGACGATACAGGAGGTGAGTTAGTTCGTACAATCATTGCTCTGCAAAGGAATCCCTGCGGGTCAACTCAGCCAGTGAGCCGGGCCGGGGACATGACTGACTGAGCTCACGGTAAAGGTTTAACACTGTGCTTGTTGTGGTCACATTCAGGAATTTAACAACAAGCGTACATCTGCTCTCCTCGACAATACATCTTTGTGTTGATACAAAATATCTGGTGTTGGGTTTAGTTAATAATAACCTCAATGCAGTTTTCTATGAACGTGATATAATATAACCATGTACATTTTGTGGTCATTTTATCAAACCTTTCAATGGGATGTGGTCCAAGTCATAACTTGTGTCACTAGCATTAACTGCAGGATTTAAAAAAGTAGTTTTATTGTTATATATAACAATTATTCATTTGTAACTGCTACTTTTTAATTTCATTTTAAATGGAATAACTTTTGCATTTTGATTGTTAGTTGGACAAAAACAAAGTGATTTCAGCTTGAGCTCTAGGACTTGTGATATGCCCTTTTCTTTCTAACCCTTAGATTATTAACCAAAAATATTTTTTGACACAGGTTAATTCTTTAAAAAAAAAAATCTAATTACTTGCAGGCCTACTTGTTTCTCAGCTTCTATAACCTTCAGTGATAGGAAAATTAACTTAGCTGTATGTTTTATTCATATCCCCAATAACTTCTTGTTCTGGGCAGCAAGCTTCTCCAGTGATCAAGACATCAAGTCAAGTTTACTTGTAGAACCCAGTATCATAAATAATGTGTTTGGCTTTACAATCCCGCAAAGCGGCAAGAGTCCCAGTCCTCTGAGAAGACAACATACAAACTTTCTCCCAAAAACCTCAGCACATAAGGAAAACATTAAAAGGGAAATTTATAGAGAGCTCACCACTCTCTGGAAAGCTCGGGGGGGCATAGGGAGCCATACTCGAGAAGAGCGTGGTTACAAAAACTCAAAATGAAACTGAAGCAGTACAAATAGATTTAGTGGGCGACAGCTCTTGACACTCATCTTCTGGTTTACCACAAGAGCGTCCTTTTCCTCTGTGGCCTGGCAGGTAAAGAAACAGGAACGCTGAGTTGAACCTCAGTGTAGTATGTTGCCAACCTGGGCACAAGGGTGGCTTTGTTGGACTGTCTGAACCACACGCCACACAGATGAAACCCTGAGCACTGACCTAAAGCCATATGAAGAGAAACAGGGGTCTCGACAATGACCCTGGTTTCCTGTGACGTGAGAGTAATGTGTTTTTAAATGAACCGCAGACTCACTTTTCCTAAAAGACAAACGGAACTTATTTCTTTGCTGTTCAACAAAAAGGAACTGACATTAATCCCCTAATCTTCCTGTTCCTGGTTAGTCAGTGCATGTAAGTGTTAACGGCACACTACATTCTGCCTCCAATCACTTTACATAATATTGCATATTTTGTTTTATTTATTTAAGAAACAATTTAGAATACTTAATAATAATCTAATAATAATATCGGTGAGCCTGATTGTTGTTACAAGTGCATGCATGTACTTACTGTACGTATGGTGTATTTGTTATCAACACTTCTTTTGTACCGCATTTGGGTGGAGGCCATTCTTGTGCGTCAGATGTTTGACCTGGTCAGTCTGATATAAAGGATGTGGCATGACAAATAATGTTTTGACCTTTGGACTGAAGCCAAGTTAGTGACCTTGTAAGTCTCGGTTGTTCCTGTTTGAATTAAGCAACTGAACACTTTCACTTCCGTTAATATCTTTCGTAGCAAACAAAAATACCGTGATTGCACACATCTGGGTATTAGTTTTGCTATCATGCTGATCAGTTGTGATGTCATATATTGTCATGTTAGTTTCATTTGTGATGACAAGTTGGATATTCTAGAGGCTGCAAAAGACATATTCAGCTATGTATTTTCCAAGAAGGTGAAATCATTCTTTCCAGTCACATATTTATATGACATTGTATATGATGGCAGCAGCAGAGTGCTTTCATTTTTTCCTATTCGTTTAAATACCATGTTGACACAAGTTTCAGGAAAACAAAGCAGGTGCTTTTGCAGCCGAGTGTTACAGTGGTGAAAGTGGAGTTGGGCTTACACCTGGGGGTGAAGTTACACTTTAAGAAATACCTCAGACACTACATCATTAAGTGTCAAGTGATGACAGAATATTAGAATCACATTTCTTCTCGTCACTTCTGTGCCATACTGATGTCAGGGTTTGTGTTTGCCTTCAGGTCCCGCTGCGAGGCCGCAACAGGAGGCAACAGGGGCCTCTGAACATGAACCATTATGCCAATAAGAAGAGCGCAGCAGAGAGCATGCTGGATGTGGCTCTACTGATGGCTAATGCCTCACAGTTGAAGGCTGTGATGGAGCAAGGACCAGACTTCACCTTCTACGTTCCCCTTATTACTCTCATTAGCATCTCCCTCATCCTACAAATCACAGTGGGAGTTCTGCTCATCTTCATCGGTAAGTGTGGAGCGTCCGAGTTTCTCGTCAAACATTCACAAATGAGATTTACAGTGATGCTAAAATGTGTTAATGCCACACACGACACACATTTAAGTTAGTGGGAGTTTTTGTCCTGCAGTTATAGCCGGAATCAGAGTCCGACCGTGTACTTGTAACATCGTGTGTGTATGTGGAACTTCAGTGTCACACACATTATGGGAACTCAACTGACAACTTTTTTAATTTTGTTCTCAGGTGTTCACAAAGCATTTCACGAGCTGATTTTGTTCTCAGACATTGTGTAACCTCACTGTTGATATAGTTTATGCACAAATTTCATTTTGACCTGATCAGTTATAAATCTTTTCTACTCATTTGAACTTACATGTTTTATGCTGTTAAGTTTTCACAGGTCTATTTACAACCACAGGCCTTATTTACGCTTGTGTGGGCACATAAACCTTGAGAGCACATACATCAGTGTGCTCCCTCCCTATTTGTGTCCTTATCTTATCCTGACAGAGAAAACTATTGTGACTAAAGGCTGAGTTTAGAGAGCCACAGCAGGAAGAAACGCCTCTCCTGTCAGCTGTTTCCAGTTTTAAAGTGCTCTCTTAACATTTGGGAAAATATGTCAATGGAGATTTGCCAATACCGAGATGGCCAGTAAAAAAATAGACTTTCCCTCTGTCAAAAAAAAAATCCATTTTCAAACCAACGAGTCATGTCCTAATGGAGGAAGAAGGTAATTATTCACCTGAGGGCAGTGCTGTCAGAGGCTGTTCATTTATATCCTAGAGCTCAGTAATGATTACCTCACTGCTAATCTGACAGGGAACTATGTGCTGCCCCCTTTTGAGAAATGGAGGCCATTCCTACTGACCAAGCAAAACTCAGTAATGTCAGTAATTTTTCATTTCCTTTTTTTTCAGTTAAGTGGAACCTGAATGATGAAAGCATGCACTACAAGCTGAACATCATGGAGAACTTTGCCACAGCCTTCGTCTTTATCATAGTCGTGGTCAACGTCTTCATCACAGCCTTTGGTGTCCAGCGGCCCAATCCAAGTTCTTGATCACTTTACGTGACTCTCCATGTCTACTGATCAACTTAGTGAAGATGGACCTCCACATTATTTATGCAAATGAACAGGATATTTATCACTTTACTAAATAGCATTGCAGGTGCCTTTCTGTAATTCAACATCCCAGGCTTGAGGAGACCCAACATAACCTGAGGATCAGTTGGTGTGTGTGTGTGTGTGTGTGTGTGTGTGTGTGTGTGTGTGTGTGTGTGTGTGTGTGTGTGTGTGTGTGTTAGAGTTCCCCTCCTCTCTAACCGTGGCTATGGTCAAACGTTTGGTCAGTTTATATTTCATGATGCAATTCACCGGTTTGTTATCTCTTATCATGCTCAGGTTGCTGATGCAAATAAATGATTTGCCTTTACTTATAAAAAAACATATCAGGAGCAACATATTGTACGTCAGTCACAACCATTGTGAATGTTTCCTGAAAGAAAATACATTTTACTGTTATTTCGAAAATGTGTCCGTATCTGTCAGTCTAAACCCAATCTATGCTTTCAGCTTTAGAACAAAAGACAATAACGTTATCAACACAGCATAATCCAAAAGACATCCCTAATAGCAAGTCCATCAGGAGCCATTTTGTCCTGCTGACGCTCTTGAGGCATTACATAATATAAGAGCTTTATTATTATGGGAGCAAATGTTTCAATTGTTTACACGGTTATAAACCTAAACCAATTACTGAAGTGTACCTTATATGCTTTGTTTTTTTTAAGTGTTATGCAAAGTCTTGTGTGTTTAAACTAATTTATCGATATGTATTAGTTATTGAAGTATATAGGGTACATGGTTATTTTAGGCTTTTCTTTTATATCACTGTTTTGAAGGACCAAATATTTTCAAAGCTTTTACTACATGATCTTGTATTACACACTGTGACGACTGTTTTAAATAAAATGTATAAATAAAACTACAGAAGTGATAAGATGTGTTTATTGTCCTGTTTATTCTTATCATGCATTTCTTTTTATTGTACAATACAATACAATACAAGACAAAAGTCTGAGTCCTACAAATGATGGCACTTGACATGACACAGTAACATGTAACAAACGGTCAGGCACTGGACGCAATGAGTAGATATTAGGCATTCAAAATCAATATTTCCTTTTAGAATAATATTACAAAATTGTCGAGTACACAAATAACAAAGCCATGCACTTGAAAAGGTTTCAGGTGTTTCGGGTCTTGGCTTCTGATATCCTGAAGTTTACCCACCATAATGAAAACCACAAAGAAATACAGTTTCAAACAAAGCACCATCACGATAGTTACTGGTATGTTCAGAGAGCCTTCTCTGTGTCATATATTTGAAATAAATGGTTTACAAACTGCCTGAGTAATATCAAATTATATCTGCCTGTTTGGGGTAAACTAATTAACTTTTTAACTTATCAAGATCAATATTTTATCCACACTACAATACAATATATATAGCTGGGTTTGAATTTATAAACATTCAAATGTACTTTAACTCTCACAAACTGAGTGTAATGCTTCTGTGAGATGTTTCAGTTATCCGTGTATTCTGCAGTGAGCTATATGCTGCAGGCCAAACGGGAACATAAAGTTCACATCCTGCCCCACCCAGCAGAAAAAAAAGACACTGGAAAGTATTAAGGCATGACTCTGGTCTTAGAGTAAATGGTGAAAAAAGCGATTAGTAAATAGAAAGTTACGGGATAGTAATGCATTGTTAAGAGAAAGTCAAAATTATACCGATGAAAAAATATGGTTATAGATGCCACGAAGTAGGTGGCAGTGCCTTAACCGTATGTGTGTTGATGGCCACTAGGGCCAATTCCATCCTTGTCAAGGGGAGTGCTAACCTTCTCTCCTTTCATACAACACATTGATGACAAGGCAACACGTGACTATATATACCCTGACTTATGCAAGTCGGTTTGACTTATGGTACAATTTCCGGATTGTTACAATACTTACATGGATTTAACGCAGCTGTCGTAAATTTGATTTAAAACAGATTCAATTAATTTACGCTTCATTATTACGACTCTACATTTAACATTTGTATGTTTTGGTTTGGGTAGTAACTGTACCCATAAGGCACTGCGCTGGTAGCGAAGGATATCATTGGCAGAAGCAACCACGTGACTGCAAAGTTCGTCTAAAGTGTTATTATACGGACACGGCTTGATATTACTTCTTGCTGTTGACGTGCTTAAATACCTTTTTTTTGTCTAAATGTGAGCGGAATAATTTTGGGAAGCTATTGTGAAACCAACACAAACCAACACGTGTGTGCAGTTTGGTGATTTAGTTCACTTTTGGCCACAAGATGGCGGTTATGTTCTACAAAGAGCTCAGCCTCAAAAGGTTGAAGCAAATCTTTGTTTCTGACTGAATTTGGGGAGCACATTAAAGTGTATTTCAGTATGCTTAACATCAGTGGTAACTATGCAGAAAAGGAAGTTTAATTCATCACTACCAAAATAAATGTAATAAATGAGTCTCAGCACCAGAGTTTAAGGAAGCAAATATCAAATGCAGGTTGTTGCTTTCTGCATTAAAGGATAATTGTTAAATGGCTGAAAAATGTATTTTATGTAGTGCTGAAAATTGTACACATAAAGTCAAGAAGGTACATCCAATTGTTAATATTTAGCTATTTAAAATGCCTGATTTTGTCACCAGTGCAGTGAATATTGTATTACTTTGTTTAATTGGTTTGCAAAAGCTGTTTTATTCCACATTTAAAGGTTGTAGCGAGAACAACTTGCTTAATCAGCTTGTTTTTGATTTCACTGTGTTCATCCCCCGAGTGTATTCAGTCCCATTAACCCACTTAAATAGGTATTAACATCTGAAGAAATAAGAGCAACGTACCAAATGTAGCTCTGAATTCACCCCATCTTTCTCATTTTAGATCACAACCAAAAAACTTTATAAAACTGTGTACAAAATTAGTATTCAACTCCTGAAAAGATATAGTGTGCTGTGCTTTGGTACAAGTAGCATTCATAAGAGCAATACTGCTGAAGCAACTGGTGTGAAGGTCCCCCCCCTTTTACTTCATGAGGCCTTCTTCAGTGTACCATATGAGAACCTCCTGAGCTTTTCTTTTCAAACCCAGAGCAGCCATCCCGAGGGCCCGGCTACCTCCAGTCACTTTAGATTCTACAAAACAAAGACACCTATTATTAACTAGTCAATAATACTGACAATATCTGATTATCACAATTGCAATGTCAGGTTATGTTTAAAAAAAAATGGAAAGCTACTTACCACTGTAGTAGTAGAGTAAAGCCATTCCTGCTGCAACGCTGAAACAGCCCAGAAAGAAGAGGGGACCTGGAAAGACGTAAACACATAACAACATACATGTCATTAAATATCTGGTGTGCTTGTCAGTGCTAAATAACTACCAGAAAACACTTCTAGCCTGGAAAAAGATTTAATCACACTGACTATTCCTTATGTTGTCATTTTGAAAGTCATCACTAAATCATCTACTGAACGTTTATATTTATAAGCAACATCTTACCTCTGTCGTTCAGAACATATCTCTGTTGGTAGACACGTGGATACGCAAGTGGATCTAAGAAATCTGGAGGATACAGAATACAATTTTGAATAGCTAGAATACATAACCAAATATGTATAATCCATTATGTAACATCCAAATAATAAATACATATCTCACTGGGATCACACATGATATGGAGAGGCAGTTTTTAGGGTCTAACCTCTGAGGCGGAGCCGTGTGGGCAAGCTGTAGTATACCTCCTCTACATGCAAGTGAAGAGCTCTGTAAAACTCCCTGCATGCTTCCTCTCCTCTCCCCTGCAGGTGTGTCAGGAGCTCCCCCAGTCGAACACTTGTGGGCACGTCCAAGTTTCGGAACTGGATAACAATAACAACAGTTATAAAAGGATATTTTTGAATCCCCAAATGGAAATGTTTGCTGACACAGCTTGCCCAAGCAAGGGTGAAGCATCTCCACTTGGATTATTTTGAAAATTAATGATTTCATTTATTCATAAAGTGCTAACTCATCATGTTTTCATGTTGTCATTTGCAGCCATTGTTCATGGACCAGACCTGAATGTACCAAGACTATCAGGTGCTTCGGAAGAAATAATTGTACATGCAGTGATATTACATAATTAATTTACTCAGTAATATAAGTGAGTATAATTTTAAATATGGTTGTTGAAGGTATTTGTATCTTCCTGCAGTATTTTCATCTCACTCTACATCATTGTTTTACTGAATTTCAGGGTGAAATAATGCATTTCTTACTACCTACTATGAGTTTATAGAATATGATGCATTAGATTAAATTATAGCACAGACAGCTACAAATTTTAATGTATACACTAGCAGTAATAATAGTCAAGTAATGTATGATAATACAACATTGATAGGGGTAATTGCGCATGATGAATACTTATATAACAATTTGCAAATGCAACTTTACATTAGATTTTCAATGCGTAACTTTAATTTAAAACGGAGTACTGTGGTAACACTGTTACTGCATCTCTTCCACCACTGCATGCATGTGACCAAGACAGTGAAGTACTTTTTGAATGAGGACATACTTTGGTGGCCTCCTTGTCAGAGAGGATCTGCGGGTAGATTCTGTTGAGCTGCAGGGTGAGTTTGTCCACCAGCTCTGTGTCCAGTCTGCGGTCAGCTCTGAGGAAGGCGCTGTCCTCTAACAGCTGCTCATGAAAACTGTCTGTCCATGTCAACAGAAACACGTTCATAACACTTACTTAGTACATCTGCAAGACCCTTTCATACAACATCTGACAACAGGACTGCTTTTTCATTGAAAGGGGAAGTCTGTGTACGGCAGCATATCCACACAGGAGACTGAAAAGAAGTTTGACATTATCTCCAGTCTTTCCTCGTAACGGTGGCAGGAGGAGTGTGAGGGCATTTGTTGGATCGGGAATGTCGCGAAACAAAATCTGTTGCAGCACATTTTAAAAGATAAGCCTCGTTTTAATGGCAAATGTGTTGTTTAGAAACTTTTCATAAACAGGACTTAGACTGAGACGTTACATTGTCATTGGCGAAGCGTTGAGGTCGTTTGCACTGTGGTAATGTTCGTGATTTGAAGTTAATGGGAAGATATTCAACCGAAACAGAAGGCTAACTTCATGGTAAAATAAGCGTAATTTTGTGTTAAAGAAATACACAAACCTCCCATTGTAGAGTCCCCTCTGTCCTTTGTTTGGACACGCCCCCTGACGTAACCTGGTAAGCAGGGAGTGGTTTACGTCAACGTCTTTTTAAAAAAAACCTTTATTTTCACCGGAAATGGAAATGAACGTAGCAAAGCTAATGGTTGAAGCTCATTACATAGTTATGCTTTTTTTTTTGTATTGACTGATATCAACTAAGTTTTATACATATTGTGGAATTGTTGAATCTAGGGGTAAGCACATAATATTTGCATTTTAATGTTACAATCTGTTGTATTGTAAATCTGATCTTTAAATGGGTAAATGTCACATACACGAAACATTTGAATGTTCGTCTAATAAACATTTATTTTTATTTTTTAACCAGAATTAGATCCATCAATGTATCCTTTAAGACTAACCAACAAACACAAAGTATATGTACATTATGAGCAGCCTATTGTGCACATATATTTACCATTTTCTTAGGTTTCAGGTTTATATATATTTATATATATTGTATATATTTCTTTATACTGGTATATTTGTATATATTCATGTTTGTATGCACACTAATGCACCTTTTATTTAGCTGCAGAGTGGTCTTTATCTTTCAGAAGTAAAGTAATAGCATACACAGGCAAAAAATAGGCGATATTATAGCAATCACTCAACCCACTGAACCATCAATATTGTACTCACTACCGACAAGTAATATATAATATCTCAGTGATAGAATACAACTTTATTGTAAAAACTAGTTAACTAATGTTTGATTAAAAAAATAAGAAACATCTCACTATTGTGAAAGTTAATTTATTTTTTCACCAGCCATAACTGTTAGCAGAGACAGTAAACCACAGTCATATATTTTGCAAGTGTTTTACCACAAATTCAGTCTTTTCAATATTCTGACCAGTCACCAAACTCCCTTATGAAACAAAAAGGATGACGGCATCCTGTAGTCTGAACAATGTCAAATAAATACAATTGCAGTTATAGTTAAAACATATAAAAATCAATTAGGACCAAGTATGTGAGCAACAATGTGAAAAATATCTTTACATAGCATAAACATTTAGTTATTTTTTTTCTTGCCACGTTTGCAAATTGCACTTGTATAAACAAAACACAAAATGGCACTGCAGGCTTGTTGTTTGCAGATTTTAGGACTCAAAGGTTTACAAAAAGGTGTATTAAAACAATTACAATAAAACGTTCCTTCATGAATAAAGTTAATGAATACTATTAACATCTGACTTTACCTTAGAACTCTTTAAATAAGCTTTGCATTATTACTCTTCCTTAGTCGTAACAAGCATACTTGAATTTGTAACAGCTATGCCATGTCTACAAACGAGGAGCCCAATTACACAAAATGTAGTAGGACCCTGAAACTGAAGCTCCATATTTGCAGAATCATATAGTGAAAATAGTATATTGCATTATTTCTTTTTATAAGCTAAACAGGAGAAATCATTATCAATAATCTTGATAACCTTAAAAAGTGTTTCTAAGGCTGCCAGAAAGGCACCCATACATTTAAGGCCAAAAGGAAAAACAACTAAGGCAGAAAAGTGTATTCATCTCTTTTGTTGGATTTCAATCAGTGAGTCAAAAATTCTGGTTTTAAAAGAATTACCACATAATGGTAATGCGTTGCTTTGAAATAAATAGGAATACAATTTGTTGAATCACTTGAAAATGGCACCAAGAATCTGGTAGATAAACATGCACATCTGGTAAAATTATACAATACTTGAAACAATTAGTATGATTTTTAGAAAGAAAAAGGGAATCACCTAAGAGCAAATAAGTAAAACAAAAAGTGCACAGTCATGGTAACACAGGCAATGAGAAATCAGCAAAACGCCCATCCTGATTCTTCCTCTGGTTCAATAATAATAATAATAATAGTGGTGAATACTGTTGGAAGACTGAAGGACTGCGGTGGGCAGCTGATGGAACGAGTCATTCTCTCTGAATGTTCGACAGAATTTGACATACTTGTTTTGGCACTCTAAAACAAGGCCCTTGGCAAATACTGTTGGATATGTTCTTGTGCTAGTGACAACATGATTTGGACCATGATTAGAGAGTGAAGGAACCAGGTGACTGGCAACTGTCACAGACACCCTGACGGACCTCCTCCTTAAGGACACTTGGCATGATAGATTTACTGCAAATGGAAAGATAAAAACAGAAGAAAAAAATCACAATTAAATTGATTGTTGGTTGATTGTTGAAATTTCAATTTCAAATGAATTACTGAGATTAAGGTTAATAATAAGGGTAGCAGTTAGAAAAGGTGGAAGCAGGAAGCAGAAGACTTAGGTGAAGTATGCATGCAAGTATAAACTGAAAATATTAATGCAGACAGTTTAGGTTTGTCTTTGGTATTCAATCTACATCTCACAAGCTGTTTTGGAACAGTGAGAGAAATAGAAAGTTGTATTATTAATTAAATATTAATTAGAGAATTAAGGAGGTAGATAACATATATGCTGACAAATGGTAACAATATAATCAAATGGTATGGAAATTGTATAATAAAACCTCTTGTGGGCAACTCTTCACAAACGGTTTTCAGACTAGGATTTCTAAGCACTTTTTCACATCATGTTTTGTTGATTAGGTGTAACACCATCCTCCCTCTAAACAACTCACCGGCACACTAACATGTCACAGAACTCAAACATGGATGAAAGCTTGGCACTTTCCATGACAAGTTATACCTGCTTATGCTTATCACATCAAATTTAGAAAGGGATGCAGTCTGGTAGCTAATTCAGTTGAATTAAAATTAGCACGCAGGTGTTCAGTTTCATGTTGTTCTCAGGCCAAATAATGATATAAATATCACACGGAAAATAACTTATACGCCACGCTTGGGAGATTTCTTTGCCTTCCTTGTTGCAAACTGAATATATTCTGTATTTTAAATTACACCATGAAAGCATGAACTATTAAAACTCATAATATAATTGTATTTATGCAAAGAAATGACCAAGAGTAGTACAAAAGATACTGGTTCCACTAAACCAGTCTAACATCTGAACACAACATTGTACAGATAACAGTACAAAAGTATTAAGTAGTAATAATACTAGTACTAGTATCTCCCTGAGGTTTCTTCCATTGTTCCCCCTTTAATTATGGGGTTTGTTTTAGGAAGTTTTTCCTTGTGTGATGCGAGGGTCTCAGGACAGAGGGTGTCGTAACCTGTACAGTCTGTAAAGCACACTGAGACAAATGTGTCATTTGTGATACTGGGCTATATAAATACATTTGATTTGATTTAGTATGCCATATAGACTCCATCAACAGAGAGCGTAGTGTTAGAGAAAATGAGAGTCATCAAAGCCTGAGAGAAATACAAATCTTGCAAAAATATAGATATAGAAGTTTAAAAAGGCAACGTTAAGCCTTGCAGAAGATCCCAGGGCCTCCGCTGATGCTTTGTGACTCGGAGTTGGTTCTGCAGGACAGCTTCTGACTTACATTCTGGCTGGAAGAGGCTCCCTTGGCCTTTGTTTTGCTCTTTCCTCCCACCGCTGTGGCACTGCTGCGGCGCGCCTGTTCATGGTCAAACTCTAAGTCTTCCATGCGCTGCGTTAAGGCCAGTTTCTGCTGGATGGCCATACGTAACAAAGAATTCAGTGTCTTCTTCTCATCCTCGGCAGCAATCAGCTGCCTCTGCATGTCATCCAGCTGGATCACATACTCATCACACCTGAGGGGGACGAGAGGGGAGACGTGGAGACAAGAGAAAGAGAAGAGAAAAGGAAGAAACAAGAGGTAAACATTATTTCCAGCAGGTGGAGCAATTTGCTTTGAACTGCTGCAGTCACATGTTTTCTCCATTTCCCTGACAGCAATTTCCAGATGGGAGGATGAGCTCTTTGCTAGCTCACTCACACAAGTATTACATCAGGCAGTTCCCACAATGCTCTGTGTCTCTCACACAAACATACACACTCACATGAAATAGGTATTCTGAATAAGCACTAAAGTTATGCGTTTCTCTTGCAAAGAAATGTAATTGCTTGGCCACGTGATTCTTCACTTCATGTTTGTCAGGAATTAAATGTCAACCAGTGATTGTGTATAATAATCATACCGTGTAGCAAACATGGCCCGAAGAGAGGAGAACATTGCAGCATCTTCTTTCAGAGCCTTGAGTTCATTGCGGAGCTTCATTATTGTCTCAGTCACCATGCCCTTCTCGCTTTCATACTTACTCTTCAGGTTGGCCAGAGCAACCTCAGCCGTCTAAGAAGGAAAAATATCTTATATAAGTATTCATTCATTATTCAGTCTAAACTCAGTGGTTATTTTAGGACTATTATCCTTTACTGTTATACTCGTCAGTTTGAGAAACAATGAACATCCTTCCTCTGAGAAACATACACAGCAGCAGCAGGCATGCATTCATGCATCCATGCATCCATCCATTCATCCATTCATCCATACATACAGGGGCCCAGTAGCCCACACATACAGACACACTCAGAGTGTTCCTGACCTGTTTGTTGGCCTTGAGCACAGCTCTGAGAGTGGCGATCTGTTCCCTTTTGGTGCTAAGCAGAGACTTCAATTTGAGGATCTCTCCCAAGCAAGCCTCCTTATCCTTGTCTGCTCCTGTGCTCAGCTCCAGATTTGCAAGTCTCTGACGTGCCAGCTCAGTGGTGCGGTCCACGGCCTGCTGCAGGTGGAGGATCTGGTCCCTGATGATGGCTACGAGGTTATAGACGTTCAATGGTTCAGGCCGGTGCTCTGGGGCTGGCATAACTGTGGTGCTGCTTGAGTTTCCAGGTTCAGTCTCAGTGATCAGCCCATTAGTGAGAAGTATGGACGACTGGTGCTCCTTCCCTTCTTGACCTCTTCTTACTTTGGCCTTGCCTGCTTTGTAGTAGTCGAGCATGACACGGTTAGGGGTCTCATTGTTGCACATACACACATGGTTGTAGAGATTGGCAAGCTCTTCACTGAAAATTATGAGCTCATCCTGCGCCACATTAAGGCTGCCAAGTGATTCTCCCGCTGCATCGCTGACCAGACGGAGCTCCTTCTCCAGACAAGCCACCGCGGCTTGATCTGCTTGGCTAATCTTCTCCAGGGACGCCAACTTTGACCTCAACTCATGGACGTCGCTATCCAGGCGCGCTCTCTCTTCCTCATACTGGGTTCGACACTCCTCGTACTTTGACCTCAAAGTCTTCAGCTCCTGCCTCAACTCACCAGCTTCAGACACCGCCACTGTGTATTTACACTGCAGAATCTCAGGTCCATTGATGTCCAGTTCGTAGTAGTCTCCGTCATCATGGCTGTCCCTGTCTTTTTCACTGTCGAGGGCAGACTGGCGCTCCTTACTAGCCTGAAGTTTCCTCATTGCAGTGAGGTTCTCAGTCAGTCTGTTGACAGTTTCCTTTTGCTCAGACACGGTCCCATAGGCCTGTTCCAGGTGCTTCTGGTTCTCCTGGAGGGAGTTGATCAGGGCCCCTTTCTCACGCTCAACCTAAACACAAAAACAAAAATGGCCTTTTCAGTCAGCACCTGATCAAAAACAATTTTAGAATATACTTTAGGAAACGCACATTATATATATTTCTCCCCATGCTCCTATGTATTCTAAGCAAGTGCAGTTTCTGTCTTCAAATTCAACTAAATTGATTTCAGCAAACCATCCCCATAAAATGTCCACATTTAATTAACCATGTATTTAAACGGTGAGCAACACTTGATGAGGACAGTTCAACATCTGACTAGGTCTACTGTATATCGTAATCTTGTGCAGCAACATTTTGGACTAACAAATCATAGGTCTATTGTAGCCATCTTTCAAATAAAACGTGGCGTCAGTCAACAAATGTTCTTTTTCTGAACCTTATTTATCCGAGGATGAGCTCTGTGCATCTAATTAGCTTGGCTATTCTGGTAATGTGAAAATAATTCTTGATGCACTACATTGAAGCTTAATCAAGAGTCACTACAAGACGTTATTACAGATATATAATGTCCAACAGAACCATTTAGTTTGGTCCTGTGAGGGTTTGTTTAGGTAAAGTCGAGATCGGTACTCAAGTGTCATTATGGGCTTTCAGAGAGCAGAGTGAGTAAACACCAGGCCAGATAAATCTACTCAAACTGACAATCACGCCTCAAGCACGTACACACTGTGGGATATACAGAGATGTTTTAGCTCAAAGTTAAATCTACTTTTGAGTGAATGGTTTGACAATATGGGATCAGGCAATACACTGCAGCAAATCAGCAAGTAATGGAGCTGGATGGTCAAAGAGCATTTCAAGGACTTCATACCTGCATAAGCTGTTGTTTAAGTTTCTGGATCTCAGAGATGTTCAGCTCCGTCAGCAGGTCGTCCACCAGGCTAGGGGCCGGCTTGAAAGCCTCTCTTCTCTTGTTCCCAGCAGCTCTGTTGTCTTCATCACCTTCACTGATCTTGGCCAAGCCGTTTTCAAAGCCTCTGATTAGATCATCGTTGTCGGGCTCGGTGATGGTGGAGAGATCATCGTGGAGTTTTAGGTTGTCGATGGAGATATTGAAAGAGCTGGTGTACAAAGAGCCGCCGATGGTCATATAGTGGGAGAGCTCCTTGCGAAGAGTGGACTTCTGCTCACGCTCCGTTTTAATAGTTTCTAAGGCCTCCGTCAGCTGTCGCTCGGCGATTTCTCTCAGACGCATGGCTTCCTCCAGCTGGCTGTGTAGGCATTGCGAGTCCTCCTCCAGACGACGGATCTCATGCTTAAGACCTTCAAATTCAACCTTAGCAGATTGTCAAAAATATAAATGAATATAAACTGTTAATAATTTTACTCAATTGATTTGTGTCCCCTTTTAGTTTCTCCATTACACCAAAGTGCCTAACATTGTCAAAAGTACCATCAAAATATTGTCAAGTGGGCATAAAACAAAACCTTAGAAATGTAAAACTTGGGAAGGAGACAGGTCTTTATTGCCACACCTCGTCACTTCCATTTCATATTAGAACAAAAAAACAATATTGTGTGTAGTTTGAGTCATAAACATATGCTTAAACAGGAAAAACATGATTTTCACACGACTTTTAGTTCAAGATGTGCAACAAAGTGAGCATTGTGCTCCATCTTCTTTGTCTCACCTGGGTCTGTCTCAGCACAGAGACTTGTTTCTGAAGAGAGATGTTCTCGTCCTCCAGCTCGCTGTAGTCCTGCAGCATACGAGCCTCCCGCACCTTGTACTCTCTCATGTCATCACGCTGCTGAACTCGCTGCAGCTCTGCCAGCTCTGAATTCTGCACACAGAAGGAAAGGGGAAAGAGATGACGGGATGTTATGGAAGGCTCGATGACAATAAACTCTATCCATCTAATTATCTATACGTGAATGAAAAAAACAGCTCCCAGGCTGTTCAAACTGTAACCTTGAAACTGTCTGGTCAAGTGAAATGAATATGATCATGTCAGCATGTTTCACATACCACAGGGGCAAGACTTTGGCAGGCGACTGTAATGACAGAAGGAGGACATGGTCTATTTACCAATCCATGCTACAGAGAGCCCTGGCGGAGGACATCCTTTGTGTCACTCACAGTGAACCATTACATCATCTTTCCTGCTGGTTTCACGGCAATGCTAATCCGACCCTCCCCCATAACAAGTACAAACGTTAACTCTGACAGCTCACCCTGACAACTAGTGGTGGTCTTGTCTCCATGCAAATCTTAACTCCCATTAGCATTACTAACCTTCTCTTTCATACCATTTCAAGTGTAGCCAACTACATTATAGGACAGATGCCGATTCAAACACAAAAACTATTTCAAAGTTAGTGGCTCCTATTTACAGCTGTGAGAAAAACGGATCCAGATTTCAGCACAACCAAAACATGAACATTTGATTTAGGATAAAATATTTCCAGTTTTACAACACAAAAGTCTAGTAGAAGAACACATAACAAACAAGACATACATGGTAGATATGTGTGTCAACAGTTTACATACATCAAGGGATCACCGAGGGATCCTTGATCAAGGGAATTTAACAGATTGAGATTTATTTGATATTCTTTATAAATTAGGATCAGCATAATTTACATAATATTTGATTTGTTTGTAAATCAGACTTTTAATATTTGTATAATTAAACAACCTCTCACCTCTTTTATCTCCAGGGCAATGGACGACAGACGATCGTTTTCAACTTGTACGCCGGTCAGGGAAGCTTTGGCCTGTCGGAGCTCATTGTGCAACTCTAGGACCGTCTGCTGGTAGAGAGCATCCTTACTGGCAGACTCCAGCATCAGCGACTCTTCCCTGCTTTCCCCATCTGCTGCCACCCTCCTGTGGGCTGAGTAAGCTTGTCCAAAGGCCTGGGGACAGAGAGAAAGAATAAACATCAGGGAAAAACCACTTTGAACAACGATTAATGGCCGGCCTGTTTTAAGAGGCGCACACAAAACCACAGATAGCGAGAATATCCACTGGCGAAAGATAAGGGTTACCCAAACAGTGATCATTCAAAAAGGCAGTAATAAATTAACTGGATCTATTGCTAGCTGTCCAGTGTGTTCGCCTATTGTGTTACAGAAGGCTATTCACTCTGAACTGTGACACCCTGCTGCTACATTTTGGTTTTGTGTCACGATGTTCACATTACACACTGACGGTGCATGAAAAGAGATTAATGCACGCACTGATTACAGTTGAACTGTATAAATTTGAATTCGTCATGCTCTCAAGCTGGAGGACGCTGTCGTCCAAATCCACAATCCTCTCATTCAGGTTGGACATCCAAAATTTAATTAACAGTCAAATGTTGAAAATATCAAGCGCCACATACATTTCTGCCTGTTTCGTCACTGCACTTTTCTGCATACAATAATTACAATAATAACAACGACTGTTACACACACGGGTCAAATAAAATCAAACCTCAACAGGAAAACTACTATGACTACAGCACTCAATTACAAGCTTTGAATCACCTCCAACAAGATCTGCCAATTCAAATCTTCACAAACCTGACCTTAACTTAGACCCACAATGCACCATTTGTTCTGCGGAGCTTGTTTGGGAATAGTACGCAGCCTGGGAGTTAGCACTCCCATACATGTTAATTCAGGGCACAAAACGTTTTTATTCTTACTAATTGTAATCACATATTATGATCATCAGTTTGCCATTTTATCCTACTGATGTGCAGTTTTTAAAATGACTGCAATGTAATTCAAAACAAAGGAAGAAATGGTCAGATGCTGTTTTGCAATTGATCTGGTTGATTTGCATATACAGTCAATAATCACAAAGGATCTCCACAAGATGCTGGGGGAACTGGTGAAATTAAAAAGCACTTACTCTACAAAATAAAGGCCTTTCCATAGCATCATGACAGGGTCTAATGGAGGTGACAACTAGTGGGGTTGTGAATGCAGTAATGGCTGGATACCAACAAAAGTGTATAGGCTTAAGTTAACAGCAGCGACAGTCAGAACAATAGTTTAAATAGGAGGAACAGGTTGATGTCAGATTCCCACAGCCATCTGACTTTTAGACATCGAGCCAAACTGGGGACGTAACAACTGCTGTTGCTCTCGTTCCCACCAGCTTGTAACCACAGCTTTTCTATCTCAACAGTTTTCAGTCAAATGTGTGGCAAGCAGTGGTCAGTCGTAACGTGGATCGATGTAGCCTCATGCACAGTGGGTGCTGATGGATGACTCATCAGTTACATCCTCTACTAAAGAGAGAAGTAACAGTCAGAATCATGAGATACCAAGACAATGACTCACTTAGTGACTGGACTGTGAATGAATAATGTTTTGTGGGTAAAAATCACCATCAACACACAACTGAGAATAAGTTCTTTAAATCTAGTGGCACAAGCGAGTTCATCATCAAGACTGGATGACGAGTCATTTGTTGGTAGAAAAGAGCTGTAACAATTAATCAACTCAATCTGTCAATTAATAGAAAAACATTTTCAGTTTGAAGCTTCTCGATGTGAATATTTGATGCTTTTCTTTGTCATATGAGTTAACTGATTATATTTAAGGTTTTGACTGTTGGTCGTTAACACTGGCAACCTCAATACACGACCTGAGAGAAATTATAATTATATATTCATTTTAAGAAATGTTATAGACCAAACATTTACTATAAATAATAAAAAGGCAATAAATAAAAGGCATATTTATTAATAATAAAACAATTGTTAGCTGCAGCTAAGTACTTGGATAGCTAAGTAAGAGACTGACTTCTATCTGAATCTATGTTGTTCACTATTCATGCCGTTAGCTGTACACAATATAATGCATTCGTGGCGTTCTGGCTACCAGTGAAACACTGTACAATAAATTATGTAGTTAAATAGAGTGAGTAATCGATAACAAGTGGTGACCACAACTGCTGAATGTTGAAGCCTAGGATACAGTTCCTCTAAAGGTTGCTAAACAAGACTGATTATACTGAACAGAAGGGAGAACCCCAACTTCTCTCTTGAAGTACAGTCATAGTTTCCCACAATTTAGGACTTCAGTAGCTAATATCCCTTCTTCTTATGTCTGTCGTTGTGGGAATTTTAGCAACTCATTGGTTTATTAAGAAGATATTACTGTATGATTGTGGTGCGTTTGCTTGATTGACAGGTGTTTGAATGTGTCTCTTACATTCAGCTGTGGTTGTTGCTGCTTTTTCCCCATCACAACTCCGGTTCCTCATTCTCTAATTTTGCGATTTTAGGCTCCAATAATTGTCAGATACGGAAGCAAATTGTAAACCCGAAATTCAAATCATCCCTTCAGAGATCAAAGAGGTGATGTGACCGACTACTATGTTCATTCTAAGAGAAAAATGGTGTTGGAGTCATACAGGATGTCAGAGATTTGATGACAGCATGGCTTAGTCATAACATTTTAATGTTGAAATGAGATGAGTAAAACCAGCACTCTGAATATAGTGATGATGAAAGATGAAAACCTCCTTGTCATGTGAACCAATGTCTCTTTTGACTGCTTATTACTGACCCAGCCACACTTACAAATCCCAAAAAGATGGTTGCAGGTAAAAAGAAATTCAGGAAAACCAGAAGCTAGCACTGTTATAGTCGTATGATAGAAATGTCTCTCCAAAGAGCAAAAATAAATCATTTAAAAAGGACATCGGGGTAAGTGCTCTAAAAATACCATGGAGGGATATGATCCTTTTCAAGATTCCCTTTTAACTGAACTGCAAAACATGTCTGAAACATGTGTCTACAGCCTGGCCCACTTTCTGTTACTTTTAAACCCAATAAACTCACAGCAGGTTGGCCACATAGGCATCTACATTTGACATACTGCTGCAGCTGCCTGATTTGAAGGCCTCAACCTTACTTGCATACCAAGAGCAAGTATGGGCAAGTGACCAAAAAGTATGTTATGTTGATGTATATCTTTCAACTTGAAGAAAACATTAAACCACATAACTATTGGTTACACATGACATTCTGACAGAATTCATATAAAAAATCCGAGAGATTTACAGTTTGTCAATTTACACTTGGTGGCACTTTGTGGTTTGTAGAGGCATGAGCTGAAGTTATGGCTGAACTTTAAAAAGGAACCTGGGCCATGATTGCTATCTTAATTTACATCAATTATGATGGTTCTGATTAGACTCTGTGGTTCTGGCTGACCGTCGCTGACTGATCACGTGATGCTAACAGGATATTTGCTCGGTTAACTGCCGTATGTTCACATACCGATACAACTATTAGGTTAACGTTACAGTTACCCTCAGTTATTTTGTTGTATGTGTTGCTGCGTGGCTATGACCTCAGGTTACCTCCTTCAGCTGATCCAGCTCATGTCGGACCGTCTCGTATTCTGTCTCCAACTCATCAAATCGCTGCTTGAGCTGCTGCTTCTCCTCCAGCACCGCCAGCCCATACTCAGCTGCCTGGATCTTCTCATGGGTCGTCTCACGGAGCTCCCGGGTAAGACGCTCGACCTCGACTCGAAGCCACTGTGGCCCGGCCTCTGTCACCAGTACCCCTTCGGGATATTCCTGCTCCTCCATAGACATCTTGGTGAGCCGCCGACTCACAACTGTAACGGGACCCAGCCCTGGCTAGCAGGAGCAGAGCAGAAAACAACCAAGACCACAAAATCACTGCAGTCTTTGTTTGAACCGCATTGTTGGGACTTAAATGGCGTTAAGTTCCCTTTGTCGTTTCCCGCCGCAGACTTCAACGATGGTCAACCTCGACGATACTTTTGTCATTCTCGAGGAGTTTCTTCAGCCTCTTAGTGAAGCTGACAGAGGAAACTTCAGTTGAGATCATCGATTGGAAAAAAAAAGCTACCCCTGCAAGACATTCAAATCGGTATGAGTGGGGAGGGAAATGTAGTTTTAAGTGTGTTGCCAGTATCTCAACGTATACGTACTGCAGCTACCATATTGACTTCAAGTACCAGAATGCATTGTACGGGTTTGAACGTGTTCTGGTAACTTACTGAAGATTTCAATACAGCACTGCTATCTACAGACTTTATAATGTAACTACAACTATACCCACGAGCCATATAGGCCTAGTGTATTCTATTTATTGAATGCTTATGGCTGCAAAGTAACGATTGTTTTTATATTTAATTATCTGGCGAATATTTTCTGATTAACTGATTATGTGTGTAACCTATGAATTGTCAAGAAAAGGCCGACACAAGCTCCTAGAGCCGAGATATCTGTTTTGTCTGACAAACAGACCTGAACCTAAACAATATTACATTTGAAATGGTATAAAATCCAGCTAGAATATCAAATGTGTGGCACTTTTGCATAGTTACATGGACTGACATTATAAAGACATATATAAAAAAGTTATAAATGTTTTTATTATCTTTGTTGACATAAGGAATGTCTGTAAATATTGCACAGATATTACTTATGGCACAGATATTACTTGTATACATAAGTAATATCTGTGCCATAAAGCTGATTTTTCATCTAAATGGCAAACCCTTACATTAGATACATTACACCATTGTCATTTAGCCTCAACACACCCTGTAGGCTACTAAATCACCCAGACAGTCGCTAATACCAATAAAACATATTGATATGAATGTGAAAGTAAAACTTTCTTATTTGGGACTTTCCTTCTGTCTGTGATCATTATTTAACAGAGTGGTTTGACCGGCTTCAGGGAGTTGTCTTCTTGGTGTTGTTGCTAAACCTGCCTGGAGAATTCACCTGCAGCTGAACATAAATGGTATGTATAACTGTGTTTCTGACTCTCAGGGGGTTTCACCTGTGGTAATGTAAATCTGTTCTCTCACTATATTTACACTATATTATATTACTATATATTCTCTCTGCTGCACTCTCTTTCCTGGTTTCCCTCTCTCTCTTTCTGTCTCTAGCAACAGCCTACTTTGTGTTTGTCCATCAAGCTATTTGTGTTGTGCTGTCTCTACCAAGAGATCATGATAATGTAGATACATTTTAATCTTTTTCAGGAATATGGACAAGGACTTGTATCAACACTGTATGTACATTATAGGTGTGGCACACAACAAAATAAATCCATCTTGATTTAGAAAATATTTCTTAATTTGAATCTATTCTTCTGAATATTTCAGACAAATATTACCATTTTTATTCAATCTGCTTTGGTCTGGGATGTGGAACAGCACTCTATAGACCCTTTCGTTGTAAGTAGACATACAGTATCATTCATTTCTTAAATCATTTAGATTTCATTCATTCACACAATACATTATTTAATTTATCAACAAACCTACCTTTTTTTGTTTGGTATATTTCAAGTTTATAAAATGTTAAAGAATGTTTGTGTTGCATTTCCAGCGCTCATGATTCCATTAGTTCTTGCTGTGTTTTTCACCACAGTGTTCGAGGTTGTGGGCATAATGTCTGGTAAGCTGAACTTTGTTTTTAAAAACACATTAGTTATTACTGTCATATTTTTACCAGAAGATGTTCTTTTGAAATGCTAAATATCTTATTTTAATCCCCTTTATGTTTTGTTGGACAAAACAAAGTTCATTTTTTTATGTTTCCTGTCAGATATTCCACCCCATACTATAAGATGTAAAGGTCCTCCCTTTGACAAAAGAGGTATGCAAGCTTAATAAATTATTTGGTTATGATTTTTACCAGCAATTTATTGTTAATGTAATATTCATCACTAATAAATATTTTGAAAGGTTTTTTAAATAATTGGTTTATTAATATCTAATAGCCTATATATGAGTTGTAGCTGATTGATAGTGTTATAGTCATTTTTCAAATGTTTTAATGATCTGTTCTTTATTTTTGTAAGCCCAGCATTACCCTCTAACTCGCTCTCTCTCTCTCTCTCTCTCTCTCTCTCTCTCTCTCTCTCTCTCTCTCTCTCTCTCTCTCTCTCTCTCTCTCTCTCTCTCTCTCTCTCTCTCTCTCTCTCTCTCTCTCTCTCTCTCTCTCTCTCTCTCTCTCTCTCTTTAGATGTTTACTGGGGATTTTGTTTTGCATTTATCGTGGCCATCCTGAACCTCAACTCATATCATGGTAAAGCCACTTGATTTTACAGCATGTGATATGTGCAGACGTCTTTGGAAAATACAATTACTGTGGTTACATGTTCTGCTTTTTTCCAGTCTACACACTGTCTTATGGATGTGGAGTCATGGTGTTTGCTCTTAGAGGAGCAGAACGGAAACACAGATATCTAAGGTAAGTGGGCTTATATAAGCTGATTTCAATTTTGAATATTGTTCTGATAGATTGACAGCCTTTGTAGCATTATCACAGTTTGAATACAGTATTTTAAATGTATTTGAACGTTAAAGTGATGGTATTTGTATCTTTGGAACAGGAAGCTGAGAACGAGACGGCGCACTGGGTGGTAAAAGGATTTTACAACCACAGAATTAACAGGCCGTTATCTATGTTTCTACAAGGTCAAAGAGCAGAGTTGTGTTTGATGAATGAACTTTAGCATCACAGATGCTGAATTCTACCAGGAAGTCATGCATGTCTCCACAGACACGAGCACACAATTATAATCCTGTCAGACAATTTTATGAACAGATCTTCAGTTGGCCATTTGTAGGTTAAAAAAAATGTATATAGCTATCTCAGGGATGTACTGCAAAGAAGTAATTAAATTATGAAACAAGTGATGCAGATGTAAGAATGTAAAAATGGTATTATAATAATGTATGTTGTCATTAATCATGATTTGTGTTTGTAATGAAATCATACACTGTTTAAAGTAAAAGTGTAAGAACAGAGTCATGTGTATGTATACGGCTTGAACTATACACTTACACAAATATACTTCTAGGGAAAAAGAACAAACCATTGTAAACACTCAAAGTCAAATGCAGAGGGCTTTATTACATGACAGTAAGGTACATACAAAATTTCAAGTAACAAAGAAAGTGTTTGTTCTTGGGCTAACAAGTCAGATGTAACTCTAGCTTCATAGTCACAGCTAGCCATATTCTCCTGCAGCCCTCCACCTTATGTAAAAAAAGATGATGTCACTGAGCACATAATGATTAGCGTCACACTGCTGGTATGGTCCAGTTGTACAGCTAGCACAAATGAACATTGAGGTGTGTAGGTTGATGGTAGCTTTATTAAATCAATTACAGATAAAATACAGTGCTGAAGAGAAATTATACAACCTTTGAAACCAAAAAAGTTAAAAACATCCGAGGATGTGATTTGTGGTTTTGAGTGACTGCTCTTTATGACCTACCTACATTTGTTTAATTTTTTTTTCTCCACTACTTTCTACAAACAAAAACTCAGTTAGCTTATTTCTGACACTATTGTCATGTTAAACTACTATGCCCCACCCAAGAGCTACATCAGAACAATATAAAAACATTTCCAGTTGAAGGTAATCAAAGAGCAATTAAAAAAACATATTAGAGCATTACATAGTACTCATGTTGAACATGTTATAATGTATTGTTTTGTATGGTGAGTCAGTTATGGACACATTTAGATAAGTGAACTGAATTCATGACAATGCTGAGTTTAGGCGTGAGGATGTGTGTTTGAATGTTTGTTTCTCTGCTCTTGTGTGCGATGTGATGGATGTATGGAAGAAAGAAATAAAGGTAAAGGTGGAACTACATCAAAGTGGACAGCACAAAATCACATTACTTCAGTACACACTTAGGGGCATTCACAGCGAAGAGCTGGGTGTCATGTGAATCGAAAACATACTTGACTGTTTATCTTCATCTGCAGGGGTGTGATCAGATAGGTGGGTGGGGCAGGGAAAAAGTTACTTGGCGTTGGTAGAGCTGCTGAGCATCTTGCGGACGGCCTGGGTGATGGCGTCACGGTCGATGCCATAAATCTTGAGCAGCTCATGTGGTTTGCCACTGCGGGGGACATGGGACACAGCCAGACGATGCAGATTGAAGCCAGACTCATTGACCATTGCAGAGGACACTGCCTCCCCAAGGCCACCTGCGGAACAACAAGTCATCCATAAGAGAGATGTAGAGGGAAGACAAATCCTCCTTAAGGATGGTGGCCACCCTGAAAAGCTATGGAGCTTTATTGGCAGCAACAATGAGGCTGTGTATAAGAATAATTTTATCTTTTACAGTAATTAAAAGCCAAGGAAACATTACAAACAAGCTAAATCTAAACATGTCTCCTTGACCACTATACGACTATCTGGTCCAGATATACAATGACTGAGATGCCCAACATCACACGGAAGCCCAAAAGCCTTTGTCTAGTCAAGTCCACTGCAGTCCATCACCCATCCCCTTTCACTTAACAGGCACAGGGCACGGCTGTCTGTGCTATCTAGGTCAAACAGAGCCCCATGGGCACATGCTCAGTTAAGGAAATCTGACAGCACTCTGCCTCTCTGGCTCTCGCATTTACAAAATAAAATACCTTGCCTGCAATGAGGGCACACAACAGTCAGTCTCCGCTAAGCCAATAAGCAAATGCCACCACATTGCGTCTCTGTCGCTGAACCAATGAAAACATGCCACCACAACACACCCGAGGATACGGACCAATGATGGCGCTCCAGCTGCACTATGCTGCGAAGCATGTTGCAGTTAGGTTGGTGGTGGTCATACAATATGCAGAAGCTGAACAGTGTGAGCAACCTTTATGGAAACCTACCTTCATAGTAATGGTCTTCCACGGTGATGATTCGTCCCCTGGTGGCACGTGTGTGGTCGATGATGGTTTTGACATCCAGTGGTTTGATTGTGAAGGGGTCAATGACCCTGACGGTGATCCTCTCTGGAAATTCAATCAGTTCAGTTGAGTAATTGGACATTTAACTTGATACTATTGTCCTAGCTGCAACTGCGTCATGCAATTCATATAGTGGTTCTTGTAAATCCTTGTTTTAATCAGGAATTAGTGATTCATATAATCACAAGGCATGTATGAAATAACACAGTGACAAAGTTAAAATCACAAATGTATTGTACTATAGATATAGATATTTTTCACCTCAAGCACCGTCTATGAATGCAAAAGCATGTAAGGATAAATGTTGCTTATTGTTGACGGTAATAAACAGAACTATAGCTGGTAACATTGAAGGATCCGGCCTTTACAATAGGTTTTATGTCAGCAAATTTAAGATGTAATTATTTAAACAAATATAATTTCCTGTGCTAGTTTTGATAAACAATAAATCAACCAATCAAGTAAGGTCTTACAGTATTTGATTAAAGCAATCTTTTATTAGCATCTGTTGGATATGTCAGATGTGATGTGGTATATATTTGATCAAAAGCAGTATTTCATGTACTGTACCTTTCTTTAACTGTTCAGCTGCAGCCAGGGCCTCATGCAAAGTTACGCCAGCTGCCACCACAGTCACCTGGTCCTCTTTGCTCTGGTACACCACCTGGCAAGGAGAAAGGGGTTATCTTATCTTTCAGTGACAGTGTTGACTATCTTACCAGCTATGCCTGCACAAACCCTGTCTCACCTTAGCCTGTCCAACATGGAAGTCCTCGTTGCTGTTATAGACAATGGCGCAGTCTTGGCGGCTGGTTCGGATGTAGCAAACACCCTTTTTGAAGGGAAACATGACAATCACTGGGACGTTTGGACAGCAAATAGGCTGAACTTATTTAGTTAATAAATAAAGGTTCCACAGATAAGGAAGAAGGGAAGCACTGCATTAAGGTTTTATGTACCTTTGTGGATGCAGCCAGTTCCACAGCCTTCTCTGTAGAAACACCATCACAGGGATAGAAAATGGTCGCTGTGGGAAGGGCCCTGAACATAGCCACGTCCTCTAGAGCCATCAGAGAGGGGCCTTCCTCTCCTGCAATATGTACATTTATATTTGATTTCATACATTCAACATTAAGAAAGTCCTCAAAAGTTATTGACAGGTCAGGTGAGCTGATGCATGCAGACATAAAGCCAGACTTGGCATGCAGTATACCTGCACTAACAGAGGGACACCTGGTTCCCTGTTGACAGCTTCCAGGGCAGACAGGAAGGGAGAAAAAGGGAGGATTGAGTACTAGCTGTAATGCCAAAGGGGGTAAATACAGCAAGGAAAACACAGGATTAGAGGGAAAGTGAGAAAGGATTGAAACAACAGCACACTGACAAACACACACAGATCATTCTTTAATAAATGTATCACCATCATACTGTGAATACGGTCTGAGAAAATGGCTGAGGTGAAATGTCTGGCTTCAGTGTGAGGGGAATAAAGGGGAATTGTGAAGGTGTGGGTGGGTAAGGTGTGTGAGAGGGGTTGTGGTGTGCCTGGCTCATCAGCAGCAGTTTACTAACCGGTGGACAGGCCGCAGTGAGAGCCACACAGGTTGATGTTGCTTTCTGAGATGGCTGCCATTCGGAGCTGGTCGTAGGCGCGGGTGAAAAAGGAAGCAAGAGTGCTAGCAAAGACAACGTTCCTCTCACGGGCAGCACATCCCATGGCAACACTGACCTGGGAAAGGAATTTATTGTTTTTTTAGCACCTATACAACAGCAAAAGAGACATAACCTTCCACAGGTCACACATGCTTGATCTCAAAAAGATCAACTAGAGGGGAAAATATCTGCGGCACAAACCGTATTTGAAAACCTCTTTGAACCCACGAGAGCAGTCGAGAGCAGATGAGAAGAGTTTGCCCCAAAGCTCCAAAGCTTATTATCCCATATGTGTGGATTCAGTGGCATACCTCCTCTTACAAATAATTTCCTTTGTCCTGTCTTCAAAACTCTCCCCAATATCACAAGTTATTTCCTTGCTTTATCAAAAGCAACAACAAAGCATTCATGAAAGTGCAAAGGTCATGTTAGATCAACTCGTATATATAGAATCAAAGAAAGCAAACTACTTCTTTAAAGGCTGCATTTGAACTAGCAGTTGTTTCATCCAAACCAAGAAAAAAGTATTTCATTGATAACAAATGTATACAACAAAATTACATTTATCTGTGTTTATAACAAACCACATTTATTTTATATTGTCAATTTCCTTAAATTAAAATTAAATAGGTTTTTCATCTAGCCGCAGACGTTTTGCCATTCAACGTTTGACTTTTCTCATGCATTCAGCCAGATGGTCCCACCCTCTGCGCTGATTAATATTTTACTTCTGACTACACATGTCACGACTGCTTATCATCATACACATGACCTACATTGGGGCTTGCTGCTTGAGCCAGCCATAACAGCACAAGGAATTTATGTCTGAACGCCTCTTTCCAAATTATTAATCTCAGCTCAGATAAAATAATGACAGAGGCAGAAGTAGGGAGGCTGTCAGCAGCAGCCACATAGGCCTTTAAGAAGGCAAATGGGTCGCGTCTTTGTCCATCCCTGCATTATAGATAGACAAGTCATGTATAATTAAATAACACAGGCTCAGACTCACAGCTGTGAGATGCAAGGTTGACTCATATTCAATCAGAACTGAGGAAGAGCAATTTAATCAGCAGAACCCCCACATTAAAGAGAGAAAATTAGGTTTTATTTGTGTTTAAATATGCTTTAAAAAAAATTGTGTATTACACCAAAAACATACACAGAATAAAGAAAAACAATATTTTTAAAACAGGCTTAATTCTGTAGATTTATGAGGGATCATACCATGTTCTGCTGAGCGATGTAGCACTCCACAAAACGGTTGGGATGCTCATTCTTGAAGATCTCTGAGCAGGTGAGGTTGTTGGTGTCTCCATCAAGGGCCACCACACGCTCATTGTAGCGGCCGATCTTAGCCAACGCCATCCCATATGCCTTCCGTGTGGCGATCTGTAAAGAAATGAAGACCAAACAAATCAATCACTAACAAAGGTTCATCTTTAAAAATAACTCAATAATCTGGCTCTGAGGTTTCGGTAGACATTGTGTTAGAACATACTGTTTTGGATGCAGGTGACAAACCTTTTCTCCAGACTTGTAGCTGGGTGCGCTCGGCATCCTGATGTTCCTCAGGCTGACTGGTGGGGAGTCCTCTATGGGAGCAGGAGGGTACAGGTGCTTACTGCTATTCATGATGCGGCTCTGCAGTTCCTTCATAACCATCTCGGCCATGTCTTTGGGCAGGGTTTTGGCATGCCACCCCAGTTTATCCTCTGCAGCTATAAACCACAAAAACACGGCATCACAATGGTAGATTTAAACACTCGTTGGTGATTGGGTTACACACTTAGGCTTTTTCTGTAATACGTACGAGAGAGAGAGCAATGTATTTACGGATGACGAGCTGACAGTGACAGACAGTTACCTGGAATGCCTTTTCCCTTGATGGTTTTAGCAATGATGGCAGTTGGCTGATGACGTGGTTGGCTCAGAGCCTTGCAAAGTTCCTCCACACTGTGCCCATCCACAACGATAGCATTCCAGCTACACACACACATCAAAGCCAGACATTAGAACACACTTGGTACAGTAGGCTATGTTTGATTAAGGAAATGGAATGAACGCACACCACCTCAGTAACACATGTAATAGTTATACTGTATTATTATCACCTTTTACATAATCTTACAACACAGCATACAGTAGGCTACATCAGCCTCCATTACAATATGAATCTTTGCTTTTATTTTACCCGAAAGCTTCACAGCGTTTCTGATATTTCTCTACGTGATGCTGCAGGGGTGCAGCATCACTTTGGCCCAGACGGTTGATGTCCATGATGGCCACCAGGTTGTCAAGCTGGTAGTAGGAGGCGAACGACATAGCCTCCCAGACAGCACCCTCCGACATCTCACCATCCCCCAGCAGGCAGTACACACGATAACTGAGAACAGGGTGAGATTATACGATTAGAGTGTGTCTCTGTGTGTGTGTGTGTGTGTGTGTGTGTGTGTGTGTGTGTGTGTGTGTGTGTGTGTGTGTGTGTGTGTGTGTGTGTGTGTGTGTGTGTGCATCTGTGTGTATTTGTGTGCGTGGTGTACTTTCAGATGAGGATGGGTGCAAATCTCACAAAAATGTTGTCTGACACTTTTCCTGTCAGATTGATTCTCTTTCCATTAGCTGACAGTTGGGTTGGTAACCAGCTGTGACAAGAAAAATGCTTGAGACCCCTAAAGGTGTGTCTGCCGAATTTACACCTGCCTCTGAAACATGTCTCTCATAAGAACCCACAGCGCCATATGGGTCAAATATTAACAAATGAGTCAAAATGTCATCTATTTACAGTAAATATCTTATTCAATTATTTTTGAAAGGAAAGAAATGAAAGAAAATGGACTAAGAAAAAATACATGGGTCAAAGCACAATACACAAATTTGACTGATTTGATTAAATCAGCATGGATGGTAAAAATAAGTGAGATGTGGCTGCGGGGCCTGTGATTATTAGAGCAGAAGAATCGTGAGAGCAGAGCATGTAGCCGCAGCACACACCCACAGAATCTGGAAAATCCTTATCACTGAACACTTGAAAGAAGTATGCAGGCTTAAATATTTGAATGTTTAGTACATCAACACAGCATAATGTTAAGTCTGTGTTTATTTATACCAGCTATATACCATGCAATAAATCTAAAATGCAGATAACCAAGAAAAACTAAATGCATTTAAAGCAACTAAAATGCTCAAGCTAGAGTCATTTTTTCCACATGTACTGTATGAAAGATTACCTGGACTTGTCAAAGTATTTCCCAGTGTAAGCCATTCCACAGGCCACACCGAGACCCTGCCCCAAGGAGCCAGTGGCTACATCCACAATTTGCTGCTTCTGAAATGCACAAAACACACAAATACACAGTGTCATTAAAAACAGCTGGTATCCTGTTTAGTGCTCTATGAGATGACTCCTACGGTGTGTGTATCTGATAGCTTACGGGGTTTGGGTGGCCCTCCAGGGAAGAGTCAACCTGGCACAAACTGAGCAGCTCGCTCTCCTTCAGGAAGCCTGTTTCAACCCACATGGAGTACAGGGCCGGAGCAGCGTGACCCTGTGGAGGAAAAAAACAGTCTCAAATCAACGTTTTCTTTGTCATGCAACACTGAAGTAATTCAAGGAAAAGATCAAATGCTGTGCTGCGTTTAGACACCTGTTCAGACCAGGAAAACTGACTGACTCTTACCTTGGACAGGATGAAGCGGTCACTGTTGAAGTTCCTCGGGTCTTCAGGGCGGTACTTCATGGTGTGGAAGTAAAGCACAGAGAGGATTTCTGCCACACTGCAGCATGATGTGGGGTGTCTGTACAACAGAGGAGACGGTGCTGTTACCCACATGACAGACATATGCACACAATAATGTACAGTAACCACAAAGACACACTCAAACTGCTTCACTTGTAATACAGTTATCATAAGAGAATGCAGTTACAAATCAGGTTGATATGAATACTTCTGTCTATTTCCAAAGAAAAGTACAGTTAATACACCAAATAATAGCTGCAGATTAAAACATGTCACAGAGACTTGGAAAAACGCAAATAGTTGCGTGTTGGACCAGTGACTATTGTACATGCATTGAAACACACTGTATAAAGATCATTCATGGCGCTTATAGAGCGAATCCCAGAGCCACATGGACAGCATGCTGTACACTACATTCAAAGGCCCTCAACATATTAGATTGAGATCTGGTTGTAAATGCAATCATAACATCAAAAATATATATTTTTGATTCTACAAACAATCTTTTCATAGAGCCATTAAATTAAACTACCCCACTTTTTAACACTTAATCACCAAATGCTCCATTCAGCGCTAGTAGTGCAAGTATTTTGGTGCAGGTTTTTGGCCTTTCCCGCATACAAAGGTATAAATAAATAAAAATAGTTCACTCAATAATATATGAATATGACACATCTCATCACAGCCATTAGTCATTAATACTAATAGGTTAAGAATATTTTAGGTTTAGTTACATTTAGTAAAATATTATTTAGTGCTTCTCTTTGTTGCCATCAGTGTATGTTACACTGCATGAACTGTGGAGGGGGGAGTTGGGCTCCAATATGATAACCCTCTTGATTCTTCAAATATAAAGACACTTTTGAGCTTCACATAGATGTTTAACCAGAAACAAACAGAGAATTCTGGGTGTAAAAAATCACCACTATTCTACTATTTACTAAAGAGACATTTCTTTTGGAAATGTTATGAGCTATAAGAGGACATGATATACAACATTTAAGTTTATTAATAACACTTCTAAATCATTTAGAAGCACCAACACAATATTCAAGTCTATATGCAACATACCAGCATTGCACGTGGTAGACTATTGTGTTATACTGCATAGGGGCATATTACCTATCCAAAGTTAGAAATATACAATATTTATCCTGCAAGTAGTAAATATACGATTTTGAAATAAAACCAAAGAGCTTTTTTAGCATTTTTAGCCCTCCAAATAAATTGTGATTAAAGGGGCTTAAAGGTGTGTATGTTAACTACATTTCTGCAATATGGACCATAAATGTTATAAAGCAGAATGATATAGACATTGTGTAATTTAGATATTTTAATGTAAACAATATAATAAGGGATTGAGAGAAGAACATATTAAACAACATTTGTGAACGTTCAAATTATTCTGCCAGTAGACCGAAGGAGGAGAACAAAGGCAGGACATGTTGTTCCTTTGGCCCTTCACTTGCATGTCTATGTGTGTATCTGTATATGCATGCGTGTAGTTCAGTAGATGTGGCTCTTAGTGTTCATCTATGCATGCTGCAAATAAATATTAAGTTTGCAATATGTTTTGCACACATTTTTGCATGTCTGCATTGCATTCACAGTGTTAAAGCTCATGTCTGAGAGTCAGTGGAGGCAACTCACCCGCTGCCCGCTGCAGTTGTTGCCTTGATGGAGTTGATCCGGAGGCGGTTAGCGATGTTCCTCAGCGCCTGCACTGTCTGCTGGTCAGGTTTGTGGTAATCCTCCATGAAGGCAAAATGTCAGGTTCCTTAGCACCAGAAAAGTGGACCAACTATGATCCTCTGTTGAGTTTGAGTATTTAGAATGTGTGTGTGTGAGAGTGAGGGTTGCCAAAGAGCAGCACCTGTGTGTGTGTGTGTGTGTGTGTGAGAGAGAGCCAGAGAGAAAGAGAGAGAGAATCGAAGAGAGGCTGGATTTATCCTGCCAGGCGTGCAGACACATAGATGCACAAGGATACACTGCACAAAGACACACACACACACACACACACACACACACACACACACACACACACACACACACACACGCACACACACACACACACACACACACACACAAAAGGAGGAGAGGAGGGGGAATCCTGTGACGTGAGCTTGGTGTTACTGCTAAAATCAAATGCCGCTCATTTCATTGGCTACTGTGAGACTGGGAAGCTGGAGGTGTGTCAGAGCTAGATGTGCATTAGTGTGTGTGTGTGTGTGTGTGTGTGTGTGTGTGTGTGTGTGTGTGTGTGTGTGTGTGTGTGTGTGTGTGTGTAGGGGAGGAGGAGGGGGGACAGGCATTTGAAGCATCTCACCCTGATTCACTTTGGCTTTACTGTCTAAACTAATAATTCAGATCTTGATGGTAGGTGTGAATTTGAGCGTGAATGGTCGTCTGCCTCTGTGTCGGCCCTGTGATCGTTTGGCGACTTGTCCAGGGTGTACCCCACCTCTCGCCCAATGTCAGCTGCCATTGGTTCCAGCCCCCCATGTCCCTCAAGGGTATAAGGGGGTAGAGCTAATGGATGTATGCTTGATTGTTCTTTGTTATTTACTCACCAAACACCCATTTCTTATTGCCAAATCCCAAGTTTGAACAAGCCTTAGTTTGCTTCTGTTTAACAGAAAACAAAGATGATACATTCGAGTGATGAAAGGAGAATTAATAAAAAAAGAGAACAATTGGGAAAGACAGAACAATAGAGAGAATGTGAGAGAGACAGAAATCAAAATTGCTTTCTATAATATAGGCAGTTAAAGAGCGTTATACGAGCATATAGGCCCTATATCAAATCAGCATCCACAAAAAAAAAAACATACCTTCATATTCCACAGTAATCAACACCATGACACATATTCTTTTAACTCAACAAATGTCCAAAGGCCTGCTCACAACACATTTTCACAAGAGCACATACTGATAAGCGTCTCCACATCATTCATCATATTGTAATAATTCTAATAAGTCTTGCTTCCACTATGCTGATGATAATTATTTCAGCATCACAATACAAATACTGCAAGAGAGATATATGAACACTATATCTTAACTTCATCATTTGTATTATTGTATTCTTTATTTGTATTTATAGTTTTGCTGTCATTATACTACACTATATAGTAGGCCTATTGTGATGTTAGTTGTATAGTATAGTATCGTATAGTATATTATAATATAGTATAGTATAGTATATTATAGTATAGTATAGTATAGTATATTATAGTATAATATATTATAGTATGTATAGTATGTTATAGTATAGTATATTATAGTATAATCTCTATAGTTAGTATGTATGTTTAGTATAGTCTAGTTAGTATAGTATATAGTATTAGTATGATAGTTCGTTTATAGTTATAGTATCGTCTATTCTATATAGTATAGTATGTTTTTGTCTATTCTAGTTTTCTCGTCTCGTCGTAGTCTACGTCTTTAGTCTTATATCTTCGTCTCTCTCTCTCGTCTCGTCTCGTCTTGTCTAGTTCTAGTATAGTATAGTATAGTATAGTATAGTTTAGTATATTATATTATAGTTATAGTATAGTATAGTATAGTATATTTATTATAGTATATTATAGTATAGTATAGTATATTATAGTATAGTATAGTATTGTATAGTATAGTAGTGTATAGTATAGATAGTATATTATAGTATAGTATGTTATAGTCTATATTATAGTATATTATAGTTTAATATAGTATATTATAGTATAGTATAGTATTGTATAGTATAGTATTGTATAGTATCTTTATTGTTAGTATAGTATTATGGTTGTTATAGTATGTATTATAGTATAGTTCTTGTTCGTTATTATAGTTATTCTGTCTAGTTCTTATAGTTAGTATTTATTATAGTATATATAGTATGTATAGTTATTATCGTATGTATTATGTTATTATTTCTATTTAGTTATAGTTATTATAGTATAGTAAGTATGTTAGTATATTATAGTATAGTATAGTATCGTTATTATTATCTAGTATCGTATAGTATATTATAGTATATAGTAGTATAGTATATTATAGTATAGTATAGTATATTATACTATAGTATAGTATAGTATATTATATTATATTATATTATATTATAGTATAGTATATTATAGTATAGTATAGTATATTATACTATACTATAGTATAGTATAGTATAGTATAGTATAGTATATTATAGTATATTATAGTATAGTATAGCATATGTTTTCTAGTGTAAGTTCTATGTAGTGTTTATACTGTAGTGTAATAATATGCAAGCAATCTTTTTCCCTTACATTCTTGATAGACTTATATTGTTAACCTTGCGCAAGCTGCTTTGGCAATACTGTACTTAATTATGGTCATGTTTTTAGAGCAAATTTGAATTTGAGAAACAGAGAAAAAGAAGAAGTGAGAGGTAAAATGGGAAGAACTATATTGCTCTCTTCAGTCTTGATTTCCTCTTCACTCTCTGTCCCCTGTCTCACATCATGATACTCAGTGAGTTTATGACTCTTACTGAGGACACTGTTCTTCCACATGAAACCCTCAACACATCCCTTCTCTAAGAGCTGCTGCCATGAAAATGAAATGTAACATCTGAAATAATTTCCCCTTTCTCTAATATTTAAGATGACCTTTGGGTTTGTAATTGTACAAATTGTACAAACACCAAATATACAGTACACATTTAACCTTTTCTACAATTTGATACAATACATTGTCATTGACATAAAATCTAAGGTCTTGTTTTCACTCACGTAAAAGAAAATGTTAAACAATCCATTTATCATTACAAAAATGTTTTATCAATTAGTGAATATTTTTTAAACAATTTGCTGTTGGTGTTTGTTTTATAGCAAACATGCAAAAAACCTCTGACGGGATTATCATTATAGAGAGAGTTGGCCTGCCACCTAGAGGATCATGTTTGATGCTACATTTGACCTCTTTCCATTGGTCACCTGCTGGGTCTAACATGGGAGCTAAAGAGAATCAATAAAATATGAGCCAAACGAAAACTGGTTACATTGTTCTGTCTATGACCTTTTGGTAAATGTTATGTTTTTAAATTACAAACTGTCCATAAATAACTAGATTTTTTAGAAACAAAGGACCAACATTTCATTGCATAATGTCACAGAACAAGCTAAACCATGTTGAGACATGTCAGCTATAATGTTGAACATGCTGCTGAGTGTGTGTGCTGTTAAGATATCAGTGTGTTTCCAAGCTTTTTAAAGCAGCAGTGTACCGTGACGATGAGTGGAGGAAACTGCTCACAGATTAGAGTTGTTTCATTCTGCCGCTGTGGTACAGTTCAGAATCTACCACTGACTGGAAGAGAGGGGTAGTATCAAAATCCTTGTACAAAGTCATTCTTGTTGGGGATCAGTGAGGAAATCAAGATGATATATTCAAAGGTGAATGAACATGCTAAACACTACTCAATGTCTTTTATGATTTTGGCCCAATTATATTTCTTTCAGAGCTATAATACATAAATCAAACATTACTTGCTCGACACGAAAGGTCAACACAAATACTGACCCAATAAAACAGTGAGGTAGAAAGTGAAAAGACATAATCCTGCATGTTTCACATGAACATTTGCTGTGTTTCATTACTCCATTTTGAACTGCCTTATGTTACAGGCCAGTTGCATTTCTAACATTAAACACCAGAGGACCCTGTCTCCCCATAAATGTAGGATAGTTTCAATAAATTATGGTTTATAGGATATTTTCATCCACTTTATTAGCTAATAACTGAAATAGGGAAAAAAAAACATTGGAATCAAAACATATTTATTCAGCAGAGAGGAGTTTTTGAATTATTGAATACATTTTGGAATCAATAAATACTGAATCAATACCGAGGTCAAATGTCAATGACAAATGTATTTTAAACCATGGGAGGAAACCAAATCTGGACAGATGCAAAGTTTCCGGGAACAGTGAGACAGGATGACAACAAACTAAGTCTTATAGCTGAGCTAATATGGTGACATGTGCTCTCTGAGTGTCATTGCTACAAATCATCGTCCTCTCCTGCCCCTCATTCACTTTCCCCTGCACCTCATCAACCATGTGATCATCTCTGTGGATTCCTGCCCTTTGCTGCGGCTGGGAGGTCACGTCCCAGCACCTCCTTGCTTACAGCTATGGTGATGCCATCTCTTGAGCCCCCACACTGCTCTCCTGGTTCCACCGACATTGTCCTTCTCCCAGTTTCCAGCAACTCCTCTGGGCTCATGGGTCCTGTCAGAAAAGCTTTTCTTCACAGAGCCCCACAGGTGCCAGCCAATGGCAGCCAGGGAAGAAGATGCCACGTGATGGTGAGCAACCAATGTCGAACACCCACAACTGCACACTTCCTGGAGGGAAAGTACATTCAGAGAACATGAATGTTTCTATTTTTAGTCTCTCTGGCAGAAAAAGAGGAGCAAAGCAACCACTTTTGAAACAATGCCTTAATATAACACAGAGCATGTGTGTGGCTCTTCCAACACAATGCAGAGCTCAGGTAAACAACAGTGTACTCAGCATTGTTGGGCTTGAATGATTAATGGGATTTTAGAAGCAGCACAAATGCAGATACACAAGACACATATACAGGCCTATATATGTGCGCATGCACTCAGGCATCCCGACATGTGCACAAGTACACACAAATGAACTCAGGCATATTCTCACACTCATATGCATAGAATCTCACATCCATGAATCTTGGTACATTGCTTTAATGCCAGTCGCTCCTTCAGGCTTGAGCCTCTTCCACTCTGCTCTTATCACTCCATTTCCTTAAATCGCTCTGCAGTCACCATGATGACATACTGCTTGCCCTTCTATCTGAGAGCTGTCTGTCAGCCAAAGGCCCCACCCCCCGCATGAGACTTATGATTGAATTATCAGCCGAGCATTCAGTCATATAGCTGTTTGCAGCTGGACTTGGTGATCATCCTGGACGTAGGGGTCTGGGTTGAGTTGGAGGTACACATAGGGGACTGAGACATGGCCATGTCATAGAGGTGGAATCGGTTAATAAGTGAGGTAATCAAGACAAGTGGATAACAGGAAGTATTTGAAGATAAGCGATATAAAGATTTGGATGGAGAGCTTAAGATAATGCAGAGGGAGGGAGAGTGGATGAAGAGAAACAAAGAGAGAAAGGAAGATTCAGAGAGAAGAGTAGAGAATGCGAGCAGGGGTTAAGGCTGAGCGTGTGTTGTGGGCTCAGCAGTGAAGTTGACGATGCACTGGGAGAACAGTTGCGCTGCAGGGCTTTCAGGCTCCATCACTACTGCTCTCCTTCAAGCAGCTCCACCAACACACTCCCTCTCACACACACACGTACACAAATATACACACAGCTCTCTCATAAACATGCAGAAGCAGTGATTGTTGCATCAGTGCTTTTGCATCAGTGCCAAACTAACCAGATTTCATATGCATGGTAAGGCCAGGAAATCAACATCAAGTCGCATGTGCTAATATTCAAACTCGTTTCAAATATCCCAAACCATAATTACCACTACCATTGGAGAAAAAAAAGATTTCAGATATACAGCAAGTGAAGATACAGAAAGGCTGAATGAGACTAAGATTCAATGAGAACATTACCAAAAAGAAAATATCAGTTTTGCAGCTTATGTGAGAAGCACTCATAGCTTTATTCCGATCTGATTTTAAAAAAGAGCTGCTGAAAGAGAGGGAGGGAGGGAGGGAGGGAGGGAGGGGGAGACTGAGGGATAATGCACATAGAGTAAAAGCTAAGTGCATTTACAAAGAGATCTAAAAACATAACAGCTGTTTGAGTGAACTGCATGTGTAAACTAAACACGTTGTGCTATTTTATCGAGTCAACACATCATAATCTCTTTAGAGGTTGGCCAAACACAACATTTACACAGGACCTTCACCACAGCGCAGCTGAGAGCCAAAGACCTGCTTTGTACAGAATTATATTTTTCTGATGTGCTTATGCACGGATTACAAGACAAGACATCTTCATCGGGACCGTTAGACAAATAAAAGACTATGAAAGCAGAGAAGTCTAAAACTCCTGTTGTCAAATGATTCAGGTTCAGTAAACACCATATTTGAATAAAGTTCATTTTGGTTGGGTGGCACAGAGAATAGAAAAGCAGATCAAATCGGAGGTGGGGGCAGACTGCTGTGCTGAGCCAAATGGCATCCGTGGTCCCTAGCGTCCACGGCACCCTCTGTCTTTATTTTTACTCCATTTTTAGTGAAAATTAACTGCATTGCGCTTTCCTACCAGGGACTACTGACTGAGTTTGTGTGTGTTTGAAGGGAGGTGCAGAGTTTGAACACAATGTCACAAAAAACTCAAACATGCACATCGGCTATTCCAAATGACTGAACACAGAAACATATAACTGTTATTTCCACCATCCTCACTACCATAAGGCCATATTTGTAGGGAAATGATCAGTACAGAGGAAACCAGGTCAAGAACAACAGGAGAGGGAAAAAAAAGAACATTTCTCAAGGTGAGGTCGGGAAAAGAAACAGGGTAGTTTAAATCAGGGTAAAACCATCTCAAATGTTGCAGATGGGGATACACTGGGGATGCTGGGGACATGTTCCATCCACTCTTTGAACTGGCAGATTTTGTCCCCATCACTTTTTAAAAGTATCATTTGCATCCAAGTTTTCCCATTTTCGCTCTGTAAACATGACAAACAGCCACACACTGTTTGTGACACTGAAGAGCGAAGCTGTGAATGTCATGCATGTGGATGACGGTTACTTGTGCGGTCGACGTTGTGCATTTTATGTTGAATATTTTTGTATTCTTGACTCTGTAGTATCCTAAGATATGCTCATTTGATGCAATTTCTATGCAATTTTTTCCCCACCCAATTTAATTATGTACTCTGACCTCGTACCGATCCCTTCTTACATTGCTTAAAATCGCATGTGTTGAAGTTCAAAATGTTTTTAGAACCCTTGAACCCTGAGAACTCTGAGACCTTTTGTTCCCAACACTTTGCGTTGAAAAGTGTTGGATTAGAAACCCTTAAATATTCAGACATTTTGGTTTCGCTTATTTTTTTTCTTGTCAGGAGTTATGAGAAGCTTTAAATATTCTGCAGAGCTAGAGCCTTCACGCAATTAGCTTAGCATAAAGACTGGAGGCATCAAGGAAACATCTACCAGAGCATACTAATTAACACCTTATAGTTACCTTATATCGCTCATTAAATCTGTACAAAAACTCAAATGTAAAAACAGCAAGTTGTTATGTTAGGAGGGATTGTATGTCAGAACTATTTCTCAGCCATGCGCAGTGACTTCCTGGAGTGTGTTAAACAAATTAAATTAGAGGTGCATAATGAGGCTAGCTGTTTTCCCCTATTTCCAGTGTTTAAGCTAAGCTAAGCTAAGCTACGTTAGATGCCTGCTGGCTTCAACTTCACATTTACCGTAACAGAAATTAGTATGGTATCGATCTCTCTAACGAAAAAATGTAATCAACCCATTTTCTGCCATATGACACACACACAACACACACACACACACACACACACACACCACCGCATCCATAGGTGAATAATTCAAGACGATTCTAGAAGAAGCCATTATCCTGGGCAGACAGGTAAGTTGATACGGTGAGCCTCGTCCCTGCCTCCTCGCCCCGTCATTCTCCACCTCTCACCAAACACTGCTGCCGTTCACTCACTGACCAGCCCACCAGGGAAGAAGATGAGTGTTTTCTGCTCTTTGTTGTCAGCTGGGACATGTAGGTGAAGCAGAGGCTCAGCTGTTCTACTCTGGCAGGTAGGATTTCCACAGCACTGACAATAATAGCTCAGTAGTACGGAACTGTGGTCACTGATATTTGAGATTAACTAAACTACTAAACTAAAACATTTTATGATAAGGTTCTGTTTTCACGCTGTACTACGGTTGTGGGTATTAATGAAAGCCTTACGTGGAAAAGGAAATACTTTTTGGGTAAAACTATTTATTTAAATACAGTTGCTGTTTCATAAGTGCTGCTGTTACCAAAGAGAAGTGATGCCAATGTAACAAGTGACTGAAAATAAAATCCAGAGAAGAGTTTTAAAGGGTCTTCTGTAGGTCAAAGCTATCATTTGGCCATTAGCTTTTTATAAGGGTGGGATTAACGAGTAGTATGCATGACAGATGTACGAGCGCCTTGTGATGCAGTTGCATTTGTCAGACTGCCTTTTAACTTACAAATCAGCTTTTCTTATGGTTCTTATGGTTCAACATTGCTAACAGTATTTGGCTTAAGAGATTACGTCTTTTACAAAACTAACACCACACAATGAAGGGCATCATTTGAGATCAGAAGTTAATGAGTTTAATAATTTAGTTATAATTGACTCTTTTTTTTTACAGAGTTACACATCTTACCAGCAATGACAGGGACACTGTATTGTTTGAAGTGTCTTATGGGAAGCATTTTCTAAAATGTGCTATAAAACAAAATAAATATTCCTGAATGTAAAACAGTTTCAAATTCACCCTGTACATTCCTATTTTAAAGGTAACATATATGTATAGGTAAATGGATAGTTTTGTATTGATTATATACATCTGAAATACTGAATGTGCTTGCTCACAAAGAGCTGCTCTAACGGGAGAGAGGTAAGTGTGTCTTATAACTAGATCAGGAGAGTGGTGTGACTTACTTTCTCATCGCGTGCACTGGAGGCAAAAGGGAAATGTAGTTACGTTGAAAAGGGAACAGTTTAAAGGAGGGCAGCATATTGTTAGTGGAAAGGACACATTTCCACTGACTTTGACAGGAGAGAAACTAAAATCCTTATAGCAAAAACTAGACATGGGTAACGGCTAGTCTCAGTTGACTGACATGTCTCATTAGATGTGGTACACACAATCTATGTTTTAAAGCTGCTATAATCAATATGTGTATTATAACATGAGAGGGGTTGAATGTAAAGGGAATTAACACCTGAATCTGCAGCTCCTCTCTCTTTCCGGAGCTGTAGTGGGTTTCAGCTCATTGTTTAGATGTCCGGCGCAAAACGTTGGTTCATTCTCACCGCTCTCAAAGTGTTGTTTTAAACACACTACCTGCTTAGCACTAAACAGCAGACAGACAACGTTTGAGACCAGCTGGTGAACATAGTGAAACATTTAGCAGGAGTTGGTGGAAACCAAAAGCAGAGCTAAAAGAGAGTGAATATTGGACTTATATTAACCAGGTGGCCAGAAAAACGACTCCAAATGAATGATTATGTTTCTTCATAACTGCTGGATTTGCAAATAAGCAACTGTTTGCTAACATGTTTGTCATATCAACTTAAAAGGTGATGATAAATAAAATAAAAAACCTGTTGTGGTTGGGAGCTGAGGGATTACATACTGCTTTGATCAGATTGCTGAGGCTCCTCTCAATCCAATCCTGCATTTTAGTGCAGACATTGCCAAACCTGCCTTACTCCTAGAGTGTCTGGGGCAGTGACAGGGCTCTTTTACACAGCTCTCGTAAGATTATGACTAGCTGTGTCCACAGAACTATAGGTCACACTACATAACCATTGTGTGTGGAGGCACCGTAGGCCTATGAAATGTTCTCTGAAGATCTGAGAATAATCTATAGAATATAGTAGAATGATAACCAAAAATAAATTACAATTTAACTGAGAATAATTCCACGTATCTTCAGCAATTTTGTATAATTTCTCAGAAGAATTTCGTGAGCAAAAACAGTTAATAAGAGATGCTGTTTTCTGTCCTATACAGCATGGTTTATAAGTGAATGTGGCCATCATCATGGGTCTAGGGATTTGGGAAGCAGCTTTTATTTTGATTCGCATATAATGCAAATTTCAAACAAATGTCTGAAGATCAGGAGTGGTGTTGTTGTCCTGCTGGATTTTATTTAGTCTTTTTTGTTTAGCCTTTGGTACCACATTCTAATGAGGCACTCTCTCTTTATAAGGGGTTTACAGGCTGAACCTAATGCTTAATACACTTTTTGCTAATGCTTTATAGATGAGTTATAACTTAACAAGAACAACTTCTAGGTCTCCAAGATATGAAAATCCATTTACTGACAACTTATTAACACTAACAACAGAATATTTCTTGATTAAATACCTTTTTTAATGACCTATTAACATTTATAACCACAGACTTGATGGTGTATCATAATTGGAAATGTGTTCTTTTTAATGACTCATAATTTAAAAGCATTAGTTATGAGTTATTCACCATAACAAAGCTTATGAGCCCTTCATAAAGTGCGCATTAAGTGGTGCTCAGTATGTTTAATAAGACAAGTTACTAAGCCTGTTTAGTACCACAACTGTAGCCTATAAATAAAAATCACAGGTTCACACTGATGTGAGTCTCCTCAGTTGTCTTGGTGACCTTCACGTGATTAAAGGGTGCTGCATGTGACACCCTGTTTGAAATGTTTCACTTTTTATTGAAGAGCAGGTAAAGTTGCAGAGATGCCATAGCACCTATCCATGTGAGTAGGTATTGTGCAGGAGTAGGAGCAGGAGCAGGAGCACGAGCAGAAGGAGGAGAGCTCGCTCTCTGATGTAGACTCGTTTCACTGTTGACTGGCGCCGTGACGATAAGCAGGCAGCGGACGAGGATGCTCTGTTGTCTGGTGCGCACTCTCCTGTCTCCAGCTCTCCACGATCACCATGGAAGAGCTTAATTAATGCACAGGCGTTATGTGTCCCTCCTGCTCCCGGAGCTGATGAATTTTAAACCGCCGTTTGAGACCGGACCTGCGTTTTTTTTCGCCCTCCGAAGCACTGGACCCGTGTTACCGAGCGGAGAGGACCGCGGCTGAGTCATAAAGTCTTCACAAAAGAGGTACAGCACGGTGCGGTTTCTGCTCCACTAACTGAAGTTAGCCTCTTAGCATAGCTGCGGTTTTTTTTTTCTGCATGCAAGCAATGATGATGCCTTTTATTGTCAGAGGACAGCAGTTATTATTAAATGGCCACTTTCCTCTCGTCGCTGTCATGTTTTGTGGATTCGGAGGAGGAGATTCATCGCCCTGTCATGAACAATACATTTAAATACATTTTAATGGAGCTTGGTCAGGGCTGATACCTTTTCAAAAAACTGAGGTGGGCTCTAGTCATGTGCACTGTGCACTATATTAGCCCTGAGTGTAAGAGCTTCACTGATTGAGCTTTGTTGTAATAACGTTGCCAGCTGTTTCTGCTGAGCAGCGAGGACCATCTGACGGCTGTGCGTTGCTCAATTTTCACTATGAGCGCCCGGAGTCAGCCTGTCATTTCACATCATTTTTTTTGGGGGGGGGGGGGGGGGATTTCACCATATCCTACCTTGGTGGCGTCCAAGGAGAAATACGAGGACGCTTGATGATGGTTACTTTGTCACGAATCGCTCATGGAAATGTCAGTGTTCATTTTCATCAGGGGTGCACGGTCGACGTTGTCGATGCAGCAGTGAAATTAATATTCCAAAATAAGCGCATTTGGTGCTCATTGTTCATATATCGAGCTTGCACTAGCCTCGGCTACATGAAGGCAGCATCGTAGCACGAAGGAGATGCAAAGCTGGTAGTCTGAATTCACCATAAGATGTGCAGTCATACATCACATTACAACTCATATCGCATTTTTCCATCCAATATGAAGATGAATTCTTCTTGGAGCATCACTGCAATGTGACCTTTTCTGTGTCTTCCTCTGCGGGGCCTGCTCAGCAGTTCAAGGACTTACACAACTGATGTGGCCAAGTGATGCCTGAGAGTGTCAGCTCTGAATTTACAGCTTAATTTGAGTGTGTTTTTTTAACATCTGCATGTTATCTGCTTTCATATTTTTCATATTGTCAAATATGTTCAGGTTCAAGAACTGTTGGATTTATTAAATTTAGAGTTTTAATGGCAACATCAGAACCAGGCCAACCTGCTATATTTCTTGTAGTTTTGAAAGGTCCTCAGCTTCAGTTACACATTTCATAATTTTCACTGTTTAAGGAACACACTAGGATACATTTTACATTTGATGACATGATGGAATTATCTTATTTGCATGTTTAAGGGGAAACACACATTGCTTTGTTATCCTTAAAGAGACTAGAGCAGTTCAATGAGCTGTCTAAGATGTAGTGGCTTTATTCTGCCATCTTTAATATTTGTAGGTGTGTGTGATCATAATATCACATCTAAGCTAAACTAAGAAGTTCTCATATTAATTGTAGGCCAGTATGTGCTGTATATACAAATATAAATGACCCCTGCAGCTTTCTTCTTCCCAGAAATCCCATTTCCTTTGATCCCATTTGGAGCACCTATTGTACTGTATACCTGATCAGCGCACCTCTGCAGCACATGCACACACTGCTGGAAGAGACATATTTTGATTTAGCTCCATTTTCAAGCATAAATATTACAGTTTGAGCTGGATTGTCAGCACTTAACTTGAACAAAGAAAACCCATTCGATTAAGCCAAGGCAAACTTTATTTATATTGCATGTTTCACATTACAAGAAGTTTAGGAAGAAAAGATAGACAAAGAACTAAATACAATAAAATATAAATGCAGCTTCACCAGTCGTTGAACTGACTCAGGAATGATTGGGAATACCAGAACCAGACGACCTGAGAGGTCTGAGTAGCTTTTAAGTAGGTCTAACACACACGGTGGGGTAAGGCCATTCAGAGCTTTATAGACAGGCAACAGAAGCTGTGTGCATTATGCAAGTCAATTTAGTGATTTGAGGACCGATGTAATGTGCTCGATTTTAAAAGCAATATCAATTATTCTTTTATTGTTGTAAAAAGTGTAAGATGTACTGTTGCATTTCTCCTCTTTTTCTCATCCTCAGAGGCAAATTATGCCAGCAGCACCAGAGTCGCTCTCCCTGGTGACGTGCCAGCTCATTGGTCAGACTTCTCTGTCCTTCTCTAGCCACCCCATCTACCCTGGCAGATCCATGCTGCTGGATGCTCCTCACAGAGCCACGCCCGCACCATGAGCGCCAACGGGCCAGCCCCAGACCCAGCCCCCGCGGCCCCAGAGGCCCCTCCTGCCTCAACCCCTGCCCCTGCCCCTGCCCCTGTCCCTGCCCCTGCTGCGGCCACCGCCTCAGCCCCTGCGGCACCACCCGCACCTCCTGCCCTGCCTGCCCCAGCGTCCACTACCATCCCGGTTGGTGCGTTGGCACAGAAGAAGCGGCAGCAGTATGCCAAAAGCAAGAAACAGGGCAGTAACGCCAACAGCAGGCCCCCGAGGGCTCTGTTCTGCCTCAACCTCAACAACCCCATACGCAGGGCCTGCATCAGCCTGGTGGAGTGGAAGTATCCTTTACAGTGGCTTTATGTGGTACTGGCTGCATGTCTTTGTTGAGATTTGACCAAAGATCATTACCTGTTCATAGAGATTAAACTGTCAGTTGATTAATCGATAAGATTAGCAAACAAATTGGCAACTATTTTGATAATCAATTAATCATTTATGTAATTCATCAAGGAAAAACACTGAGCATTGTTTGGTTCAATGTGAGAATTTTGCACTTCTTTCATTTTATATCAGTGTAGATTGGATGTCTTTGGCTTTTGGATTGTTAGTCGTAACCTTGGGCACTGGGAAACCGTCACAGTCATTTTTCTCTATTTTCTGACTTAATAGACCAAATGATTAATGGGTTAGTCGAGAAAATAATTGCCACATTAATTGATAATGAAAATGATCATGAGTTGCAGGCCTACTTGTTCACAGCTCCTGTGTGTATGCCTTTGATGGATCTTAGCTGTAATAATTATTCATGACGCCCACATCAGGTGATTTTATGTATTGCTTTTTAAAGTAATCACACTCAGGATACTTAAAGGCGACAAAAGAAAGTGAAAAAGGACCTAACTTCTCTTGGTTTAGGGATTGCCTGCCTGTTTTTGGAACAGTTTTTTGGTTAAGTTATTCTGCAAGTCAGTGTATTCTTTATAGCTGTAATAGATGCAAACCAAAGTGTAATATGAGGTGTTTTTAAGAACCAAGATATTGCATAGATGATCACAAGGTAGTTAATATACTTGTTCAATCTTTATCCCAGTTAGAAAATGAAGTCACTGAGTCCTAAACTACTGGCAGGGCACAACACAGCTGTGTGACAGTCTGGTGGGTTTGTTGCTTAAGCAGATGTCATCACAAAAGCCATCAGATGTCAGAAAGGTGATTGCCTGACGTGAATGGCAAAGATGCGTTTCATAATCAACCTTTGTGTGTTTGTCGGGGAAAAAAAGGTCAATAGGGATTTACTACCAGCACACTTTGGGAAAAGCAGCTGTGGCCGTTTCAGGACTCCCAAATTGTTCTGCATGGACTGCGTGCAACAGTGCAATAGTGATGGTACGTGTTTGTTTCTCACAGTTTGTGAGAGAAAAGGCAATGATAACATTAATACAGTGCTTCCCAACCTTTTAAACTGTTGACCCCTCTTCACTGGTCGCTATTCTAGCCTATACATCCTATTATGACAGCTTAACTGTATTGTGGTTGGTAATCTCTGCTCTACAATTAAAAACGTATATAGCTTAAATAGAAGCAAGTTATATAACCAAAACAAAAGCATGCAGATTATGTGTGGCTTTGTTTTGCCATTTAAAGCTCATGTCATTGAAAAAGCCATCAAAGACTCAGGATCAGGCACTTACGATGTTTTAACTGTTTTTCATGTGTAACTTGTTTAATTCTGTAAATAGTTTATAAGTTACAAGAGGTTTTAATGTCACTGCAGCAGGTGATTTGAAAAGTAGTTTGTATCCATATTATTTCTTCTTGCTATGTCTCGCTTCCATTTTTTCCTTAACTCTTTTCCCCAGGCCATTTGATATCTTTATATTAATTGCTATTTTTGCCAACTGCATGGCCTTAGCTGTCTATGTCCCCTTCCCTGCAGATGATTCCAACTCCACAAACCATGACCTGGTGAGTAGTCTCTATATGTCACTATAACAATCCATGTATTCCTTTGCTCCCTGTTGAATCAGTGCTGCTACTTAAAGCCAAAGACAGACTGCTATTGCTCTTTATATTTTTCATATGGTCTCTTTGAGTCATTTCTTTTTCAAAACCCTAATGGCTGGCTTGAATGAAGGATTTATTTATGTGTATGTTTGTGATAAGGAGTTAAATGATGGAAGATGTTCTCCACTAGTTTAATTGTTTGATAAAATATATTTCAGATACATTACAAAGCGCATTGTTACTTCATAATCCTCTTTCAGTTGACAAAGTTTAATTGTATCCCCCTTTCGAGACAAAGATACAGTCACAGATGATAAGACGTTGCATGCAGATTGTATCTTCAGTATATTGCTTTATCATGAAGATTTGAAGTATCTGCTGTGCCTACACAGAGAAACACTTTGACAACTATCCTCATTGGTGCTTTATCATGTCATAGTTTCCCTGTACCAAGGTTTTATTCAGCTTTCTATTTTTAGCCTTTATCGTCATTGCACCACTCTGTGCACCTTGTGCATTTATGTCTGTGTGATGAATTATGGGTGATGTAGTGTTGTAAGCATTGTTCCACAGCTGAAGATGAGTGCACTCTCCAAAAGCCAGACAAACACACTGAATGTGGGCCTTACATGAGCAGAATTTAGCTGTAGTGTTTAATGATTCATGAGCAGCTTATACAGTGTAGACATTTGAATGTTCTTGAAAGCTTCGTCTGAGAGCAGGAACATGTCAGAGAAAGGCTACCAGCCCGCTGTAAAAGAGCGACAGGAGTGTTTCTCTCTCTGTTACGCTGCTGAACCCGCTGTGCAAGATTAGCTACAGCTTTGGTAAAAAGTGTGTCTGGTCTACTTTGGAGAAGTAAGGTGTACTGCTTCTCTGTTTGACCTCCTGGAGTGTGACCTTAGGGTGTTTGTTTACACTGCGGTTTTGCATCAGGGGAAAGTGGGCCATCTGGGACTTTACAGTGTCTCATACAGTATTATGTATAGTGTGTTGTCAGGGTTAGTTTGGGGGTGAAGTTTGAAAGAGTTGGGTCGTCCTAACAGTGTCAATGGGAAGACACTTGCATAAGAGATATGGAACAAGAAAAATGTGTAGTGGCTGGTACGACATCTGTGCATTTTGCGAACCTAATGTGAATATAAATACAGTAACAGTAGCGTTTAGAGACTATTCTAATAGATGTCAGCAAACTCTTACTTGACCAGCTCTCTTTTTCTGGTTGGTTTGATATTGGCAACCACACCTTATTAAGTAAGGTAGACATGGACCTGAAATAGTTTAATTTGAGCTCGTCTTAATGCACAAAGTCACTCATAAAATGTGCTTAAATATGACAGCATTAATGACTTTACTGCAGAGCCAATGGTGTTAGTGAGGTTTACTGATTTTGAATTAGGGAACAAAGGAACCTGTCGGATCAGTAATTGTTATGGTATCAAGGAAGAAAAAGTCACATTGGTGCATCTCTACATAGATGGAGTAAAATATTGATTTGTTCTATACAATGTTGTGATCTACCAAATACATCCAGAACATAAATGTGAGGTTTATTTAAGTGTTAAAAGAAGCTACTTTCATCTGAACAGCAGCTCCATGAAGCTATACAGCTCTCACAGATAAATGCTCACTAATGTGTGTCCCAGCCTCAGACTTAATAATGAACTATGTGTGTTAGTGTTGACAGGTGCTTATTTCATACTAGTAACTTTTTGTATAGCCTCTAAACCTCAGGTCTTATTAGAGATGACCAAATAGCATCAAATGAATAACTGAGATTGTTAGGAAATAAGTTACATTCTACGTCTCATCTCAGCCTTTATAATGCAAAGTAAAGCTGCAAGTGTGAACATGTGATGGATAGTCTGTTGTCTGAACCGGTTGGGTCATCGCTGTGTTATATTTGATACTGTATTCTAATGGCCCTCGTATACGTCTCCTCTAAACATGATTTTTATTCTCATCAAGAATGAACCAAAATGCTACATTTCGTGCACTGTCTATCACACGGTCCAGAACTGAGCATCATCATTGATGTGGCTTACATACTTCATGAACAAGTCGAGATGATAGGACATGTTTATGATTAGATATCAAATTATTTATCATTTAATTGCTTCCTTTCAGTATAGTCAGGCTGAAGCTTAACCTTTTGAAAATGCACTCCTCTGTGGATTCTTCTTTAACTGCACTATACATGTTTTTGCTGATCCTTAAACTGATCCTTATCCATTGCTTGCACAGGACTTTGGTTTAATGCTGCAGTGTCAACATTAAATCAGATAGGCCTACCAGAGGGCAAACAATGCAATCTTTCCCTTTTCAGCAGAGGTTGAACAATAGAATACTTTGTAGGGCAGGTGTGCCAGCTTGGCCTTAGTTGTTCTACAGAACTCACGCTGTAGTCACAGGAGGAGCATTAGAGGTAAAAGTGCTGAGCTAGTTTTGCTATAGCAGCCAGCAGGTAAGGCTGTAGGGAAGATTGCCATTTCACACCGCTCTGTCCTGCAGCCTCACAGGTGGACTGTTATGAAACCTGAGGTGGGGTGCTGAGAGGCCTGATGTGTAAAGCAAGGATCAAATTATATCACTAGGCTGCCGGACTAAGCAACGTTTTACTCAGTGATACATTCAAAAGAGGTGTAACTTTCAGCACAAAGAGACACTGAAACCTTGCAACAGACAAGCTGACTTCTAGGATCGTGGATGTGCAGACAGTTCACTTAGTGCATTGTCAGTTAACATTAACTCCTGAAAGGGAATAAATACTGAATCCGATCATTTGCTTGTGCTACACTGTCCACACAGTGCCTATATGTGCTGCAGAGCTGCTTGGGGTTAGAACTGTGCTATGCTGCAAAGTCACAGAGGCCTAAATAGCATGAGTCTGCCTGTCTTGTTAGTAAGGCTTGGTTAAATGCAGAAGCTCATTATAAATAGAAAGCAATTTCCTCCTCGGGTGGAACACAGGGCAAAAAATTGGGGTTCTGCTACCACCAGGAGGCACAAGTGAGTAACAGGATGTAGCGAGCACACACATGCACGTAAGACAACAAACCCTGTAAGGAAGTCACAGTCATTCCTTCATTCTTCTCCTTTCTTGCTCTTCCTTTGTTTAGTCATAAGACACACAACCCATCCTGCTTGTGACTGTGTCTCCTCTGCACCCACCTTGTCTAGGGGACAGACAAATAGTTTGCAACCCTCCTGCCTTTGCTTTAAGGTCACTTCTGACTTATCTTTCTGAGACTCAACACCCCGGGCAGCTCCTGCTGAAGGTAGCTGAGCCAAACAATGACCTTTTCGTGGTGAATATGATTCATACATCTCATCCTTCGTAAGGAAACACATAGCAAAATGCGTACGGTATCATGTAATGTTTGCCCGTACCACTGTTATTGCATAACTCTGGAGCCGCAGAGCTATTTATTTTACTGGGGACAAAAGGACACAAACATGTAAAGACTGAAATATCTGCGCACAAACCAATACAGAGGTCATTTTGATGGTAGCAGAGAACTCACAGCTTTAATCAGCTTCAGCATTTTTAAAACATGAATCATTTTGCTAAATATTTTTTTATATATGAATGATTGCTATTGACAGAGGGTGTATAAGAAATATAACTACACTTGAGAGTGGCAATATTATGTTTTGTGATACTGTATCAATTCTCAAAAACACCAGATTTTACGCATATGGTAAAAGTCGCAATACACTGCCTCGCTCATGGTGTTGATATATCACGATATACTGAATAGTAACCCGTGTATCATGAAGCATATCGTATCGGCAGATTCTCCCCAATACACAGACCTGCTATTGACAGAGGGATGAACACAAACACATACCACACATATTTTTGCCTAGTTTTATTGAGTAACTAGTTTAATACCTGGATTTTGGGTTCAAAATAATTTCCTTCGATGTCATCTGGTGTCACAATAAACTCTAGTGGTTACACAGTAAGAGGTGAGGGGTGCGGGAGAAGGTCATTGTAAACAACTGTCGTCCCTGTTTAACTAACAAGTGTAGCTTGTTTACAGTAATGACAGTTACATGCCTGTCATCTCCCTGTAATGTAATGGATAAGAGCGGCTGCTAAATGACATGTAATATGTAATGTTATTGTGTTTTCCACTCTGACATACAACCAGACAGCACAGCTTTTCTAATGCCATATTTAATTGAGACGGCAGGATTTGTACAAATAATTTCCATTATTTCACAAGTTGACATTCTTGCAAGTTTTTACAAAACGCAGCGTGCGAGTGAATATTAATGTATAACACAAACAGAAGCTATGTTGAATATTAAGATGACTCCTTTTTTTAAAATCAAGAAGTCCTCCACAAAAAACACTGTTTTATCCTCAAAATTAACATATGCTTGTCTTCACCTTTTAAATCGATTTATATAAACTGTTGCTTAGCTTTACGGCACACTGCTGTATTTATATGTTAAATATATATACTGCCTTATAGTTCATCAGCGACATCTGTAGGCCAACCGGCAGCAGAAGTTCCTGTCAAAGGTTCAGATACACTGCAGTTTAGCTGATCACACAGATCTATCATCAGTCATCCCCTAAAGCTTGCATCGACAGTCAGTTCACTCATGCACACTTTATCAGCATGCATCGGCGATACAATCAATACAGTTAATCAGCGACTTCAATGAACTCTCAGGCCTGTTACACAATACATAAGCCACGCTAAAACAAAGTGTCGGTAATATAATGTTGCATTTTCATGCAACTCTGTTACAGGCGTGAAATGCACATACTGTGTACCACAAAATGAGCAGCTACCAACAAAGAAGAAGTCATTTCTGATGTAAATACATACCAACAACCATCACAGTGCCAAACTTGTGACTTGCAGCCAATGCCTGTTGACTGATCACAGCCACCAAGTGCTTCAGTGTGACAACCAGCAACTGAGATTGTAGTGGTTCTTGTCAAAGATTATCAGAGGCACAATACAGTGAAGTTTCTTTTTTTGAGCTGACTAATATTGTCAATGCCTCCATAATTCCCTCCATCTTCCTTTTTCAAACTATTTTAAGGATGCAGTTTAGAAATGTTCTGCTCAGGTTCCCCCACCGCACTCTCGTTGATGCAGTTTGTTTTTGTTGTATTAAAGTGCCTTGCATTGTTTGACAGCTTTATAGTCACTCATAGACAAACCAAGGTCACAGTAATAGTTGTTTTCTCCAGCCTCTGTGCCAGTTAAATAGTGCGTATTGTACATTTATAGAATGGCAAACATGATTTAGAAACCCTTCATTTCCAATTTCCTGTCTCTATTTCCAATTCAAGTGTCAACTTGCCATTGTGGTTTTTTAAGTACTATTAATTTCCTAATGTTGCTGATTGCTACAGTCTTTGTTTTGATGTAGTAAACGTAGTCTATGGTTCAAGTCTATGCTCGGGGAGTTGATGACATGTATTTCCATATGAGGAGTGCTTCATGTGCCAATGTTTTGGCTGCGTGTGTAAAGAAGAACGTGTGATGGCTGAAGCAGTTGGCTGTGTGTGTGTGTGTGTGTGTGTGTGTGTGTGTGTGTGTGTGTGTGTGTGTGTGTGTGTGGGTGTAATGGCTGGCACAAGCAGCAACGTCTGGACTGTGGACTCCCATAGAGATGATGGTAGAAGTATGTGTTTAGTCACTTAACGTAACTGCTCATTTGCGGCTCACACTTGCAATGTCCCTGCTTGTTATCTTGAATGTGTATTTCGGCATGTGTGTGTGAGAGAGTAAAGAGGAAATCAGTTTGCTGTGTTGGCTTTGTGTGGACACTATGGGAAAGTGCAGTCATGATAAAGTACATGTAAAGTACATGTGCGTCAAACAGATCTTCTTAAAGGGGAACGGCCGACGATTTCTGAATTATTATTTTTTTCTCAGTCTCTGTAAATAACAGGTATGATAACATGATGTAATGTCAATGTCAGTGTGTGACAAGATATTTAATGATTTGTATGTTCTTTATTCTTTGTTGTTTTGTCCTGCTAATACTGCCAATGTAGGTAATGCAAATGTTGTGTAATGGCATTTTCCAGTTAAACTAGTTAACGTTGCTATAAAATTACAGTCAGTTAAAATATAAATAACATTACAAAAAATTAGTAAAACTAAGTAATAATGTAAAAAATACAACAGTATGCATAGATTCATAAATAATATAAATGTATGTGAAAACCTAATACATGTTGAAATAGATACAGTGTGAAAGTAAAACTGTTTAACTTTACATTTGAGCATCTAGGCCCCAAATGTCATATTTCACATTAATGCAGTTGTGTACTGACAGTCCATGAGCGGAATGATGCTATGTCCTATCCTTTGCTCGTCTTAACTGTATTGAACGAAAACGGCTGGCTTATTGGTTGTAAAACTGATTTTATGATGAATATCTTCTCTCAGGTGTGTGTCTCAGTAAATGACAAAACATACTAGTGAAACACAAAACCTCTAAACAGTAGAGTTGGAGATCACAAATCACTTTGCTGATTCAAATCATTTTGTTCAATTCAAAGTCACTGACTGATTTCTTAAGCTAAATGCACTTCAGTAGGTTCATCTTTTAAATTCAGTAGCACGTTTAGTCAGTTTGAGGTCCAAGTTGTCACGTTCAAGACAAAACAAGCCTGTGCAAACACTGCAGTGAGAGTTTATACCTCAGACGCCTACAGTATTATTTATGACTGAGTTATGATTGTTTCTGTTTCTTTCGCTGTCTTTTGATAAGAATTGTTCTTTTTCTTATCTTTTGTCTTTTGTTTGCTTTGGTGTAGAACAGATAGGTTAAGTTATGGTGTTAAACATCTACACACAGTAGAGTAGCATAATACATCTCTCGCTTTCTGCCGATGTGAAATGGACCAAATATTTACATTTGATCATATAACTTGCTACTATTGAACTATAATTGTTCCATTTGTATTTGCACTTTGCTGACTTTCCCAGTGTGTGTGTATGTGTGCATGTGAGGGTGACTGAGGTAGACAGGGTGAGAGAGATGAATTTAACATGCAAGTCATGATAACTGAGGATGACACCTAATCATAATGGGAAGAGTCGTTGAAGAGACAATGAAAACAGGTCGCAAACCCAGACAGAGCGGTGGAGGTACATTTGAGCAACAGTTTCTTTGCTAATCATGTCATGCAGATAATTTCACATCAGGAAAGACACAGTATTCACTGTATGGAGTCAGTTTACCAATACTTTTCGATTGAAGTCTTTCGATTCAATCTGTCCACTGCCTGCTTGAGCCAAAAGCTACGAAAGAGGAATTTCAATAAAAGTATAGAGCCGAGCTGATTCGCTGACGTGCAGTGTGGAGCTGAAGAGCCGGAGTTTGGCTTTTGGGATCTAACTTTAATTTCCTGAGTTATTTTGGTTTTGGTGATTGTTTTGGTTTCCATGACTGCTACTGTATATGTCATATGTGCTTCCTTACATGGACACACACCTGCACGCATGAATATGCTTTCTTACAGATTTACTGTGAAGTAATGGAGCACTAACATTTACAGGTACACTTTGCAAATGATGAACTACAAAGAGAGGAAACCAGAAAGGGAAGAGAGGGGGATCAGAGGTCTTTGCATTTGTAATTTGCATTGTGTGTGTGTGTGTGTGCGTGTGTGTGTGTGTGTGTGTGTGTGTGTGTGTGTGTGTGTGTGTCCTTATTTGTGATAGAGATAGAAGTGTGTGGGCTTGACTGAAATGAAAATACATGAGAATGCTTTATTCCCTGTGAGGTGTTGCAGCATTCAGGTTGCAGATTCACTATTTGCCTCTTTCTCTACACTAACAGTCACATGAACTCAGCACCCTTTTGTTTAACAGATACACGGCGGCTCTGCACAGATCTGAAGATCTGCTCTGTGCTGTGTCGTAGACAAATCCTATACTATATACACTGAGCTATTACTGCGTAAAGCCAAACAGGTATGTGACAGTCTATGGTCTGTGACAGCCGCAGCATTTTGGGAACTGAGAAAACATCTTGATTCAACGACTACATCGGTGTTCAATTCTGTCGACCGTGTAACTTTATATGGCAAAACTAAACGATACATCACAGAGCTTATGCAAGAAATATTCAGTGTGATGTTTTCTTCCTTTGTGAAGACATTGGTAGTGTGGGTATACTTAAGATGACCTGCACTTGTAGTGTTTTCCTTGGCAGAGTGACATCCACATCCTCACACAACTCCTGCCCGCCCCCACAGTGCTTCACGTACACACACACACATTAACATGTTGTGTACTCATACACCACACACACATACACATTTATATACTGTGCATACAAAGAGCTATATAGAGCGATATAAATTGCGGCATAAGAACAGATGTGTGGTACATGTATGGTATATGTCTTATTGTGTAATGTAGTCGACATTTTGTTTCTGCTGTTATTGTTTTATTGTTGGATTCAGTCAGTACTTTAAACATGAGCATTTGAACAACAAAAAAAGCGATAAAGAGACATGCAGAAACACATCCTACTATTTCCTGTTGAGAAGTAGCGGGAAATTCTAAATAAACTGTTATAAAATGTCAAATTACTGTACGTCGGATCAGCTGGTATGATAATGTAACAGGCTTTAAGATTAACGCACACTTAAACAGGCACCCCAACATAGCCTGCACACGCAAACACACTTATTTACTGTGAAAACCTGCAGCAGTAGGCGGTGAAGAAGCTCTAAATGCTGGCTACCCTCACCCCCTCCTGGCTTGGCTGGATGGCACTGACTGATCTATACAGACAGGGGAAAGGAAAGAGAGTTAGCGAGAGATGGAGAGCGCATGGGGGAGGGAGATGAAGCCGTAGAGTGATGTGGGAAGTCCTACAGAATATATGTCTGCTCATTGTGTGCAGGGTCAGATCCAAAATGACATTATAACGTTTCTGTGAGATCTGCTCTCAAACTGTCCCGTGGCTGATAGCTGCTGAGTTTACGCTCATGTGCTGCTGTGTCGTCTCACCATGCTGTTTGCTAGTATGTGCTGACTGTGTGTACTCCCCACTGTACTATATATGGTTTGTGTTGACATTGGTATTATGGCTTGTAGTTTTTTGTATTTGCTCTGCTTGTAAGCGCTCTGGTCGCACACAGATATCAAACATGCATGATGTCACTCTGACTCATGTGACTGTGCGCTCGCCGCCACAAGCTCTGATGTGTCTTTTCATACACGCACATGTAGTAACACTCAGGTGGTCATGTCATCAGAAATACATGAAATAGGCTGCACAATGCATTTGTTACAGAATTCATATACACTCTATATATATTAGTACTGCAGTGATTAGTCCGTCAATCTATAGAAGTTTTACCTGCATTAATCATTTTAAATAGTTGAGAAACTAATCGATATTGCCATACACAGCCCTGACATATATACTGTTTGTGTGACGGTTTCTGACAGATCATTTCCATCTTTAACAGCCGAGTTCGAATCTGACTTGTGGGCCTGTGCTGCATGTCATCCCCTCTCTCTCCCCCTTTCTCTCTCTATGGCTGTTCTATCCATTAAAGGCATAAAAGCCCCACCCCCCTCCAAAAGAAAACTGCAGAAAAGTAGAATGTCAAAGCCTAATCTTATAACATTACATTATTACGTTAACTAGCGACCTTGAACCTTACAATGATCACTAAAAAGAAAAAAGTAATTTGTTTACTTTTTCTTTTTACAATTATTCTCTCTTTTCCATTTAACTGTCATGCCATTAATAAAATACGGAGATATTTTATGGCTGCAGGCAATGTCGAGATTTATTACAGACCATCAGTCAGGATGACTGCCCGGCCTGGTTGACGTGTACATTTAATTTATTGGCACGAACTATGAGACCCGTGATTTAATCTGTCTCTGAGGAGCAAGCAGAGCCAGCTACAGACATAAGGGGGATATTTTCATCTAGTAACTTGGCAAAAAAAGTGGACAAGCGTATTTCCCAAATTGTCCAACTATTCCTCTAAATTCTCTAACTGTTTGTCATCCTGATTGTTTATACTGTAATTGTATTATGTTGGTCTATTCTGCACACACTACATGTTGCATATCCGGGTCTAAGGAGAGACAGTGTCGTAGCTGTACAGAGAGTAAAGGACACAGATTTGTGATTTGTGAAATTGGGCTTTACAAATAAAATTGACATGACTTTATTAGGGGATAGGACATGGTTGGTTTGGAAGCAATAATGAATATTAAAGCACAGTGTTTCATGTTCAATGTATTTTAGTACATATATTGAATTTAACAAACGTAACGCTGTGATTAGTTCTGATACTCAGGCGGAAGTTTAAAACAATAAAACAAGAAAATCAGTTTTATTGTATTTTTATGACTCCATTTCAACTCTTTATTAGTGTGCACAACATTTAATTGGTGCTTTTCAGTGTGTAGTCTGGGAGAAGATAGATGGAGCCTTATGGGCATTGCACACAGGCCCATTTGAATTCTTAATAGGTTTGCATTACCAACGTCCCGCACGGCTCAGTCATATGGCGAGTTATGTAGAAGAATGCGTGGTTGAGCGGGTTAGCATCCTTTGTCATGTGGAGATGTGAGTGTGAGATGAACTGAGGCTTGCCTTTAGAGGGGGTCGACGAGGAGCATTTATTATGTCGTGTGGTATCCTGTTTTGCATTAGTTTGTTATGCGCTGTTAGCGTGCAATTTAGGACATAAATATGTGCCGTGTCTGTCTGTGTATGCGTGAGAGCATGATGTATCATGTTGTGTGTGTATACCTAACAGAATAGCAGCAAGCGAAGTAAACATATGAACTACTTGTTGTATGCATATAATGTATGAGGAAAGAGAACGTAAGTCTCTTTACAGCACAAATAAACTAAGATGAGTCAGAGATATTTATGGTCATCCCCAAAGGCCTCACTCTCCTTCTCGTTCTGTGTCTCTCCCTCGTTCTATTTATGCTCACAGTTTAACTTGCTGATGATTTAATAAATTGCTGGTTAATTGAGAGGGAATAGTTATCATTTGTTATTATATTAAATGCTTTCTCCAACCAGGAAGTGTCAATTTGTTCATGTTCATAAATGTACTGCGCCGTGGAAAGCTAAAACTGTCCTGACAACATATTACATGCTGCTTTCTGCATCTTTACAATTGTTACTGCTGCAGAACACACAGGAAAAAAAAATATTACTAATTCTAAATTCCCATAGAAAACGTTAGATTACCAAAAGATTACTGCAGCAGCAGTTTGGTCCTTTTCATTCGATAAGTGTTCACTTGTCTCTCCGTCACTTCCCTTCCATCCTTGTATGAATTGTTCTGTTCTGCTCCCTGCGGCCTAAGCATGCTCTGTCACAGAGGCAGCAGCCATAAGCTTAACTCAACCTTTTACTTCAGCAACAAAGAGGCCCATGTCTTCTATTCTGGGCTAAGTGCTTCTCACAATCTGCAGTAAACTGTTGGGAAAACGAGACCCACAGCCCACAGCGCTCCTGCATTTATGGTGTCTGCAGAGAACACAGAGCAAAGCATTTAGGACTCCCTCAGGTGGAAGAGGTTATTATTTATATAATATATATACTGTATAATACACACACACACAAAACAACGTGTGTGTGTGTGTGTGTGTGTGTGTGTGGGTGTGTGTGTGTGTGTGTGTGTGTGTGTGTGTGTGTGTGTGGCTTTTAGCATTTGTCTGTATTGTGTATTATAAAAGCCTTTGGGCGCCTCATGTGAAAAGTTAAATGACTATTAGCATTGACAGACAGATATTATGGATACCAGCCTGTGTGCAGTTTACGTTGACCTGCCTCATGCCTAAAGGATAAAGAGGGTTTCATATCTACACGTCCCAGGACTGTCCTAAATAAACTGAGTCACCCTGTGGTGTGTCCACCTTCAGCATGTTACACATCGCACTGCACTAACATGAACATACCACCTTTATCTAGCAACGTGTGCCTCCGTTGTTAGCTTCACTCTCAATCGACCTCAACCTGATGGCTTTATGTTCCCGTGTTATCTCTGCAATGCTGAGTTACATCACTGCTTCTGGTCTCTTACACACCCTCTAAAAACTTTTCTTTGTTTATTCTCTCAGATACATTCATACAGCGGTGGGCGACAGATCTCTGACTGGTAGTTCAGTTTAGTGAATCAGTGTTTTCACCTATCGACGGCCGTTTTGTCCTTATTTGTGCTTTTTCCTGTTTTTCGTCAACAAAGACGTACACGTGTACAAAGAGTTGCAAAAGATTACCGGCTGACAAAGCCGAGCAACGCTGACCTTCATATCACATATTATCAATTAATCTTCCAAGCTAATAACTTTTTTTTTTTTGGATTACAAAAATGACTAGTTATATCCTGTTGTGTAGGCTCAGAAGGTACATGCATATCAGAGGTCAGCTGTCCGTACACTTTCTTCTTTCTGGTGCTCTTTTATGTTCTTGCACATTGAGGTTGTTCTTGTGTGTACTAATACATAAAGCCAAAGAGCTGGATTGTAAATGTTTACATCAGATTTCTTATCCGTTCATGTCAGTGTGTTCTGTGTGTGTTTTCCACACAACACACGGTATTAATGCCATGCTAATGCTTTTTTATGATATTCCATCTAGTTCCTTCCACAACTATTGTTCTCTTGTTTTCTGTGTGTCTGCAGGAAACAGTTGAATATGCCTTCCTTATCATTTTCACAATTGAGACCTTTCTGAAGATTATCGCCTATGGTTTAGTGATGCACCAGAATGCGTACGTGAGAAACGGTTGGAACATGCTGGATTTCGTAATTGTCGTCATAGGGTAAGTCAATAACTTTTGTTATTTCAATTGACTTATATATTATAAAGCACAGTGAATAATGTATTTGATTAAACCAATGACTGGTTCCAGTGGGCATCATGCCAGCTGATTTAGCAGATCCTGAGGTTTTGTTTTTTCAGTGTGAAGCTTTAGATTTAGATTTAGATCTGAATTTGACAGTTGCAGTTTACAGAGTCTCTGAGAGAGGCAGTCAGTGTTAAAGTTAAAGTTGCTTAAGCCTCTGTTCCAAGCAGCCAAGTGCTAATAGAGACCCTCATACACCCACAGTATATGACCCAGAAAAGACAGAGAAAATAAATCAGAGCTTTACCACCACTGGAGTGAGTCACCATCTCTCCATACTTCATCTCTTCTCCAACACTCCCTCCCGTTTTTCCCTCTCCTCTCCTCTCACTTACTGTCTTTCGCTCACACTCTCCCATCCTGCTCTGCTTTGTCTCTGCAGCTCTTTCTTATACTTCCCCCTTCCATTTTGATCTTGAACGTCATGCTTTACACTTCCCCACCTCAATCTGTCCTCATTTCTTTCCCCTGCACACTCTCCTCTTGTTATCTTCATCCTTATCGCAGCGTCTCTTTTTTCTCCTCTATCTTCCTTCCTCTCTCTCCTCTCCTACACACAGTCCAGTGGGTAGCTGGGTCAGATCTCTGTCTGTATGCAGCATGCAGGGTTGATCTGCCATGCAGTCGAATGCAAAGACGGCTGCTCCTGCTATGAAGGGTGACTGCTGCCGATAAATCGCTGAAATAATACTACCAGTACCAAAACATAGCCGTGTCGATATGGCTCTCAAACGGTTGTATAAATTAAAGTCAAAAGGTCAAGGTTCATCCCCCTTCACAACAGGCTTCAATATGTGTGTGTGTCTTTGTATTTATAGATTACAGCAGGTCACGGTATGGTTCAACAGGTTAGATAAAGGTTGTAGGCGATCCAAAAAAACAAACATGACATGCTGGATTGCTAGATATGTACATATGTTTACATTTGATCATTTTCAAATATATGTTATACAATTTTATCATGAGTTTTATATAAGAGCATGTACATTTTTCTTTTCCAGATTTTCCATGTAGCAAGTGTTTCCATTCTTTTCGGTACAGAAATACATTAAAAACAATGGATGACTAAAACAGAAGATAAAGATAAATAACATTCCTAAAACACTGTTAGCGTAGTTTACAATTTAAAGTGATGGGCTTAAACAGTTGTAACAAATGTAATCCACTTGTATGACGTGAGGAGACACAGGGAAGTTTTGCACCTTGACTGGTAAAGAAACCTGATGTATCACTTTTATGAAAGCGGTTTTTCTCACGTAAAAAGGAGTCAAAAGGTGTCAATATGTTCTCTTTTGAAAATGACTGGATGAGTAATGAAACCCCAGTGGCAGGCGGTCAGTCTTACAGCTGTGAGTCAATACAACATAAGTCTGAGCAGACTGTGCTTATAGGCCCTCAGAACTCCTTCCCAAAGGCAGCTTCATTCACTGCTTTTAGTCCACAGCTTTGATGTGATGTGTCAAGATGATTTCCCCTCTTGGCTAGGTGAGGAATGTCTAACTGACTGTAATGAAGTGTCCTCTTTCATGGTGAGACCTTTGTTCACTGCTGATTTCACGTTTGGGTCACTATAGGAAACATTTATCTGCTGTTTGTATACGTTTAACTGGGTACCGAGACAGAGAGCGTGAGATGCTGCTGTACTGCACTCTCAGCCTCGCACCTGTTTTTATTACGCAAAGAAATAACTGACAAATGTTTTTGACAGGTGTCAAAAATACTATGAATATGTGGAAGCTACCCGTTTGTATACCATTTATTCACATTACATTTTGCATGGGATTTAATATATGTGATGGTGCGCTTGTTAATCCAACTGTATCCTGGTAACAGTATGGTTTGTGGGTGGCTGTAAAGTAAACTGATGACACATGCTACATTATAGTTTCACATATAAATGATGCTTTCAGGGATCAACAGTAAAATACAAACGCTCTCAGCCAGGAAATAATTTTAAGGGCGAGATGTCTCAGTTTGACAAAACAAGTATCCAATCAACGGCATTATCAAAAAGTCCCAGAATGACGTTATTGATGTGTGAGAGAACACACACAGGGTTTACTTAGTGATAAGGTGAAGACGCTGAATGTTTGAGTTGTCAGCTGTTAAGCTAACCACAATTTATCAGCTGTTTAATGATCTATGGTCACTGTTAATAAAATGAGTTAAGGGAGTAAGAGCAAAGTAAGTAAATACAAAGAGCAGGATATATCATTACTTCCTCATTAATAAATGATCACTATGATGATCAGTTAAGGCATGTTAATTCACAGTTACTTTATATATTTATTGATATGCGTCCAAATGATCTGGCATTGAAGTTACATAAAATGTGGTTTCAGACCCATACATTGTGTCAGCCTCTGAAAGCAGAACAACCTATTCTAACAGAAATACAAAGCTGGTCATCAGATGCAAACATGAACATGTTGCTGCTGCACCCGATGGTATTCGTGCCACATGAACAACCTACGAGGTGGAACACGAGCTGTTGTTTTTTGAAATGATTACATTTGTGTGTCGTTGTTGTAGAAGTGGAGTGTAGCACAGAGAATGAAACCAGAATCATCTCGCAGGGGCCAATTAGAGGAGAATTTACTGGAATGGAAAACATGGCTTTATACTTCTGTGAGAATAGCTACTTTTTTTTGTCTATGCTATTATCGGCCTGGAACTTTTCATCGGTAAAATGCACGCGACCTGCTTTATTCCTGGCTCAGGTACGCCCTTCCTGATTTTCTGTTGTACACATAAAACTTTGTCAACTTTCTATTCGTTAACACTACTGTGCTCTGACATTCAACAAACATCAAAATGCATTTCTGGATTCTGAAGGAGAAAATATATGTTTAGTCTGACAACATGTCGGCCCAGTTTAACAGGTGAACAAAGGATTTTAACACAAGTCAGGTTGACATAAAATAATTGTTGAGCAGAAATCAGAAACCAGAATCATCTCGCAGGGGCCAATTAGAGGAGAATTTACTGGAATGAAAAACATGGCTTTATACTTCTGTGAGAATAGCTACTTTTTTTTGTCGATCGACTAATAATCGATCTATTGATTAATCATTTCCGCTCTACTATATTACATAAGGATGCTCTGGACTATACAACATAGCAGCTCCGGTGCATGTTACATGCTATTCAGAATGTTTTCCTCAGCAGACTAATAGTGCGAGGTTCTGTCTTTGCTCTCTGACAGACTCTTCAGTGTTGTCTTGGAGCTTTTGACCAAAGAAGAGAAGGTAGAAAGCGAAGCAGAAGGAGAAATTAACCATCCTTCAATGCAAGGACACGGAGGTAAACCAGGTGGATTCGATGTTAAAGCCCTCCGAGCCTTCCGTGTGCTGCGACCCCTGCGGCTGGTCTCAGGCGTACCCAGTAAGTACTGAGCTCCATATACCAACACACAGACAACCCAGTGTGACCCCATACATACGATAGGCATGTGTTGTATATAATGGTTCTTTTTAATTAACTATATGTGGTTCTAGATGTAACCCTGTATCAAATTTGTAGAAAAATAAAAGAAGAAACTTCCTACTTACAAATGTGTTTACTTCCCTCCTTGCGCAGGTTTACAAGTGGTGTTGAACTCCATCATTAAAGCCATGGTCCCGCTGCTTCACATTGCCCTGCTGGTCTTGTTTGTTATCATCATCTATGCTATTATCGGCCTGGAACTTTTCATCGGCAAAATGCACGCGACCTGCTTTATTCCTGGCTCAGGTACGCCCTCCTGATTTTCTGTTGTACACATAAAACTTTGTCAACTTTCTATTCGTTAACACTACTGTGCTCTGACATTCAACAAACATCAAAATGCATTTCTGGATTCTGAAGGAGAAAATATATGTTTAGTCTGACAACATGTCGGCCCAGTTTAACAGGTGAACAAAGGATTTTAACACAAGTCAGGTTGACATAAAATAATTGTTGAGCATTAAATATTACACAAACTGAAGCTTCAGGCGATCTTTTTCATAATTGCATCTCAATCACGTTGATAAAACGTGATGAGTGTATTTCTAGTTGCAACAACATGACAGAAAGGACATTCCCAAATTATATCTACAGTATAAAAACACTGTTACATTTAGCTGTCTTTCTTTACCTTTTTCTTTTTTACAATGTAGATGTCTCGTGTAGGTGTGGAAATTTTACAATCTGACATGGCAAGTCTCTTCTTGGGTCCCAAAATTTAATTACCTGCTGGCAACTGGCCATGTTGTTCTGTCCCAGGGGGGCTGCTTAAACACAGTGTTTGTTTCTCCCTCCTTCCCTTGGACATGGCGCTGCTCTGCATGTTCATTTGAGTAATGCCCAGTGAGACTGTTTTCCTGGAGAACAGCAGCTTTCTCCTTGCAGATGAGGAGAGAGGCAGTCAAGTTTACACTTCATGGTGGAAAAAATTCCCCTCGCTTGAAACTACTTGTCCTCTGTTGGTCCTAGCAAGTGTTAATTCTTCAGCTAAGCCTAAATGGGCCAGATATAACAATACATTGTAATTAAACATGGTGAAATTGTCTGAGTAGTTTGAGACCCCTGTTTAAAATAATCAAATATTTCAAATGCAGTTGTTTTCCGCATGTGTGACGATTACAAACATAATTTCTTCGTCTCTTTCTTTAGATGGGATAGCAGAAGAGGAACCAGCTCCATGTGCCATCTCAGGGCACGGGCGACAATGTCCCATCAACGGCAGCGAGTGCAGGGAAGGCTGGCAAGGTCCCAACGGAGGCATTACCAACTTTGACAACTTCCTGTTTGCCATGCTGACAGTGTTTCAGTGTATCACCATGGAGGGCTGGACGGACGTGCTGTACTGGGTGAGTCTCTGCCCTCCCAGTCCAATATCCTGAGACTGTCACACGCCTTCAGCTTAAATGTCTTCTCACATCAGACGCACATGTGACTGACATTCTGATGATGAAGCTGCTGATAACTTCCTGAGGCAGCTCTTATCACTCTGATATGATTGATGGACTAAATGATTGAATGCATTCAACAACTCACAACAACAATAAGATGCTATCCTGGTACTTTTAGTATTTCTGCAAGATCTCTATTTTTCTTCATCTGAAGAAAGAGCTACTTTTGTCTAACCTTTCTTCTGCTCTTTTTCTCTGAAAGTTTCTACCTTTAACCGTTTGTTTCACTCTTTTCTTCCTCTCTTCCCCCTTCCTCTCCTTCCTCTGTCGTGATGCTTGTTCCTCCAGATGAACGATGCAATGGGCCTTGAGCTTCCATGGGTATACTTTGTCAGTCTTGTGATCTTCGGCTCCTTTTTCGTTCTTAACCTGGTTTTGGGTGTGTTGAGCGGGTAAGCACCTTCCTCTCTTTGCTAACAGAGACCTTCTGCTTGATTTCAGGCCGGAGGTTCTCTGCTCTTCTATGTGTCTGTTAACGGGCTACTTTTGGCTCCTGTAGGTCAACGACGCCATCGGATGGGAAACACCTTGGATTTATTTTGTTAGCCTGATTATTCTGGGATCCTTTTTCGTGTTAAACCTTGTGTTAGGTGTGCTGAGTGGGTAAGAGGAAACTTGTGCAGTGGTTTTCGTTTGCAGTGTGCAAAGCGTGTATGCAGTGGTGTGTTGTGCACTCTGGCACTGCTTACTATGTAGTGTTAGCCCGTAAATGAGTACATCTACGCTGCAGACTCTTGGGATGTAAGATCCTGACAATCTTTATACAATAATATTGAGATATTAAACCTGTGATTGGCTATTCTGCGTTAGGAGCACAAGATAAATGAATGTTCTTTCTCAGGCGTTCTTCTCTGACCTCTGTTGCCGTCTAACTATGGCGTCCTTTCCCCGCCAACTGCAAAGTGAGCGTTTCCTCCCCCACCCCGTCCTCAAACCCACCCAACCTTCTGAGAGAGAAATTAATCTTATTCCTCGCCCTTCACTCCCTCTGCGTTCCTAAGCTCTCTCAAATCCCAGTTTGCTTTCCCAGCTCTGTGGAGTGGGGGTGGGGTATTACAGTAGAATCAACTCTCGATGGTTGACCAGCCTGAAAAGCCTGATTTAAAAAAATAAATTAAAAAAGCCAACAAGGTTAACAGAATGATCAACTCAGACACTCTTTACAGTCCTGTCAGCTGCTTTACATTGGCATAATTTATCATCTGCATCAACTTTCAAAATGCTGTTTTATAAATACTGCTGTGCTTCCCTCTCACCATCAAGTGTCATTGTTTTTGTCTTTTTCATTATCACAGTTTAAATACATATTTTATTGACAATATCCCACCGTGAACGGAACATATTTACGTACCGTCTTCTGAATCCTTACATATTTTAGTTTCCATGGTCGTTGTTTTATATAATCTTTGAGTTCAGACGCTGTGCAAATGTTTCGTGTCTCTTGAAACCATCTGTCCACCTAAATTGCCTTTTCTGTATGATTAAGATGCTCGCCTGAAGGATACGCTACTGTACTGTCGGGATCTAAATATAGTGCTGTGTTGTCTTTCAAAGGTGTACATCTCCCTCCAGTGGCTAGGGTTCACAAAAACATACAAGGCATTAAAAGGTTGTGATTGAAGTATGTGAATATATATATATATATATATATATATATATATATATATATATATATATATATATATATATATAAATATAATATCTTTATTCAGTGTAGTGAAAAATCATGTTGCATATTATTTAATACAGGAAGGAAGACTCCTCCATTTCGTGTGACAAAACATTTTTCTTGTTTGCTGTGAAAGTAAGTTTCTCTTTCTGTGTGTGTGTTTTTGGTCTTTTATGCACTCTTTTGTATTTGTATGTGTGTACGTTTTTTGTCCATGTGCAATCTGCAATCTGCAAACTCAGAGAGTTCTCCAAGGAGAGAGAGAAGGCCAAAGCCCGGGGAGACTTCCAGAAGCTGCGTGAGAAGCAGCAGCTGGAGGAGGATCTGAAGGGTTATTTGGATTGGATCACTCAGGCTGAGGACATCGACCCCGACAACGAGGATGAGGCCGATGAGACCAAGCGCAACCGTAAGAACCTTCTCCCTTTCCTCCCAGAGTGATGCTGCGCCGGCATCACAAGAGCCCTTCGATACAGCAAACTGATCGAATCTGTTACCGCCACATCGAGAAAACTATCCAGTAGTGTGTATTATTGTTGACTTGAGAGGGCTGTGAACTAATTTGCAGTATTTTTATATAATCCGGAAATGCAAGAGTTCGGACTCCAGAAATCTATAATGTGTCAATGTTACAAAATAAAATAAAATAAAAAGGAAAACAGTTGATTAGCTAAAAGATATTTCTCTCTGGAGGTGAAATATGTATTCCATAATAGTGTTTAAAACAAAACCGGGTCTTTTCCTTGCACTCCTGTGTCCATTGGGCTGGAGAATGCTCTATTTTTCTTTTTGTCCCAGATAACTGGTCAATCATATTGAGACATATCTAGCACAGATACAGCGGGGATTAATTAGGAGAAAAGAGCCTATAAGTTCAAACATGGGCTCCTATTTTAGCCCTACAATGTTGCATCAACTTTTAACAAAACTGCAAGAGCAAATCCACCAGAGAGGAGAGAATGTTCTCGACCGGCAGTAGCATCAATAGTCCATGATGCAATTCATGCAGATGTTTTGTTGGACTGATTGACATAAGTAGATGAAGCCGGTTGATCGAACTTGGCTGCAGGTCAAAGGTCAGTTACACGGCAGTAATTGCACTATTAACAGTTTAATAACAATTCATGATGGTATTGTACCATAATGATGTAAAAACTATGAACAATATTTGTGCTGTAGTCAATGAGACCTTCTTGGCTTTACACAATGCACACACTTAGATACATACCTACATAACATAGAGGTGTGCATGTATTGGCTTTGAGGTGTTTGAAGCAGAGCCGTACAGACTCTTCTTATCTTCACGCTCGATGGAAGTCACTGATGGAAGTGGAGCACGCTGTGACTACCACTGGAGTTTATCTGAGAAGGGTAAAAGGGAAAAAAAAAGATGTTACTTGAGCAGTAGAAAAATTCTTAATCCAAATCCTCTTTATATAAGCAGCACATGATGCAGAGTAGAGAAACTTCAACTGGTTCACCTTATAGTTTGAGTTGTAGGATCTTTATTTTTTACACTGTTCATTACGATTTTCCCTCATTTGTTTTATGTATTCTGTCCATTTACTGTCGCCTCTCCCACCTGTCTTTTCCTCTAGTCATACTTCATGTATAAAGTGAAAGTTTAGGCTCCTAAAGCTGTGGAGGTTCTGTGTGACGAGGAGGCAGGTCCATACTGCTTTTCTTCAACATCCATCCCGGCTTTTGGTGTCTGTCGGCGATACATGACGGTCCCCTGCTAACACGTTGACATGCAAATACTTCAATTCGCACTGTAACATGTTAGTACAGGGCGTCGACACCTGCAGGCGCCTTCAGTGACTAACAGCTCTCCATGTTGTTCTTCTGCCCTCCTCAGTGTCCCGAGCCCCCGTGGCTCCTGCTGCTCTTGTCATTGTTGGATATTGATATTTTGAATACTGTTGTTGTCCTGTGGTGCTTGTCTGCTCTGACCCATTTTGATAGCAGCCCATTCTCGCCCCCCATGTCCCTCTGCTGTGCCGTTGTGTCTGAATGCATGGGCTTGCATGCATTACACATGAAGGGGTGACTCTGGCTGACCTTACTGAGAAGAAGAAAGGAAGGTTTGGGTGGTTCAGCCAGTCGTCCGACACTCATGGTAAATCCTGTGGTTTTCCCTCCAGTGTTCTCTTGCTTTTGTGTGTGTGTGTGTGTGTGTGTGTGTGTGTGTGTGTGTGTGTGTGTGTGTGTGTGTGTGCGTGTGCGTGTGCGTGTGTCAGTTTTTATTCAAAAATCAGACCAGAATCAGTTGTTTTCTTTTTTTACAAATATTACAGTTGTTAGGAACTCGCTCCTGGTGCAACAGGACAGGGAATCATTCAACACAACATACTAATAACTAAAACATTATATACATTAGAACATATTAAAATACACAAAGTATCATACATAGAAGAGATAAGCTAAAACTAGAAAAACCTTAACGTGTGAAAGGAAAGGTAATTATTAGAATATTCAAAATATCATAACAATTAACAAGTCAACCATAAACTAAAAGTGCCAGAACGAGGTTTACAGTTTGTTGTTTTTTATTAACATGCTGCTGCCGGCAAAAAAACATTTACTTTATGACTAAACCTCAATCTATCAGTGAAGAATCAATGATCTGTTCTTAATACTCTACATTATTAGTGAATTAATCAGGACCTAAAACAAGGACACTAATTAAAATTATAAGCAGCAGTGTGTCCTTTTAATCCCAGTTGGAGCATCCGAAACTGAGTGAGTCTGTGTGTGTGTGTGTGTGTGTGTGTGTGTGTGTGTGTGTGTGTGTGTGTGTGTGTGTGTGTGTGTGTGTGTGTGTGTGTGTGTGTGTTGCTGTGCATCACTATGTGCTTTACTATTGTGTTAAACCTGTCGTGTCCTAGCATCACAGCCTTTTCCAGTTTTTGTTCTCTCCTTTTTTCCTCCCTTTTATTTTTTTTTCCAAAGATCTACTGGTTCTAAATAAAAAGCCTACTCATTAACTGAGTCTGATATGGAATAGAAATGCAGCTGTGTTTGATAGCAGGCACGCCCCGTTTCCTTTCCATGTCCCATTTCAAAAGCAGGGGCTCAGTATGAATATAGGAAACAGGGCTAAACCCAGATCACTACTCCAGCAGTCAGCACTATTTTCAGAGCTGAGAGCTGTCCGACCACTCAGGAATCAAAGCCAACACGTCTACATAAGCTAAGCAGCAGAACACACCATGCTCCCTCGTACGAGTTAAAGCACTGAGACGTTTCGCACAGTTAATCATCATCTGTCTGCGCAGACAGTCTTTCCGCAGCGCTGGCAGTACTTTGAGTGTAGCATTTCAGAGACAGCTTTAAGAGCTCTGTCCTCCTCGGCCTGCTCTCCTCTTCCCTCTGCTCCCTCATTGTCTGCATCAGTCAGCCCTCATAGAGCAGCTGTCCACTCGCCTGTCCCATGTCAGCTCCCTTTCAGCACTTGGTAAATGATACTAATGATGACAGTGATGCACTGCCACAGCGCTTAGCTCCTTCCTCTCTATGAGGTTGAAAGTTTTGTAGCTGCAACGTGGCTTTGCAATAAAAAATACAATCATTTTGTTACTTTTCTTTTTAAATCACTCTCAAATAAGTGTGATGCGCTTTGGAGCGTGATCTTTTTTTTTTTTTGTATCTTTGCTGATTAGTAAAGTATGTTCCTTTAGTGTATCTTTTTGCTTCCTTTTGAAGAAATGCCTGTCAGAATAACCTGATGTGATGAAGGCAGTCTCCATTTTATTTCTTTTCACACTTCCTCCCTCTGGGATGTAGTGCACTGTGAGTCTATCTGAAGAATCTTATGCGGCAGCGAAGCGCATATGAGTATTATCTTGTAAATGTCTGCTTTATTTGCTGCTGCAGCGAGCGTTCCAGCCAGCGAAACAGAATCTGTGAACACCGAGAACCAAAACGGAGAAGATGAAAAGACACCATGCTGCGGACCTCTGTGGTGAGAACTTTGAACAACAACACCACTGCTATTTCTACAGAGATACATCCGATTGCTGTCCCTTCTGGTGTGACTGTTCCTACAGAGATGTACAAACATCAGTCTCTTGAGTTACAGCACAAACAGCCACATTTGATCTTCTAAGTGCTACTTTCTTAACCTTTTGATTTGTGATTTAAAGCAAACAACTCACCTGCATGTGTATATATTACCTTCCTACTCTTCAATGCTGCTCACTTTTGCGGCTGGACACTTCTTTTCTAGCATCTGCTACAACCTTCATTTTTTAAACTTTGACATTCTTCTTTCTTTCAGTCAAAAAATTTCAAAGTCAAAGTTCAGGTCAGTATCTCTGTGGGTCTTTGTCTCTGCATGGTGCATATAGCTGTTGCTATAGGGGTTCATGCCCAGCATTATACAGATTTGTATTTGTAAGTGCTTGGCTTTCATTTTTACTGTATTTTAATGAGACTTTACTGGGGATGATACATCAACAGCTTTTAGAAAGTCAGCATGTACCATAAGGTATTTTTATAGAATAGTCTTACGCAGTATTTTTCACCTCATCTACTGTACAGTATGACTTGCAAAAAATATATCGATGTAGTCCCTCCGTGGCTCTTCCCCCTCACTCCTCTGCATTATTCTGTAGTGATTTACTTAAAAAAAACACTGAGCTGATGTATTTATTCTATTGTTTAGACACTGAAATCTATATGACCAGATCCTGTGTTCTTCCAAATCAATTCATTAGCAAAGCGAGACACATTAGTGTTGTTCTTCGTCCTGATGTTGGTATCTCCTCCCACAGTCGGCGCTGGCGCCGCTGGAACAGGTTCTGCCGCAGGAAGTGCCGGTTGGCTGTCAAATCGGTGCCTTTCTATTGGCTGGTCATCATCCTGGTGTTCCTCAACACGCTCACCATATCATCAGAGCATTACAACCAGCCTATGTGGCTGACACAAGTGCAGGGTATGAACAATACTTCAGTACACATCAAAGTCTTTTCTTTTCTTTAATAATTAATTTTGTATTGACCTCATTTGTCTATTGTTTAGTTAGTAGGCTAACATACATCTCAATGAAACTAGGTTCAAAATTCAACGATGAGCGATGTGAAAACAACATTTCAAAGGATTTCTTATTTTGGACATCAATGTGACGCATTCTTTTAAACATTTGAATAATTTTCTCATCTTTTTGAATACAAAATGTATAATAATATATTTCTATTCAGATTTTATTTATTAAAATGCATTTTATTGTGTGCAGCTACTATATTTGTGCAGCCTTGGCAGCAAGTTTTAACAGCAGCGATGATTCTTTCATATCTTTCGAAGCAAAAACATCTCAACACATATATCCCCCTAACCTCTTATCGCACTCTCTCAATTTATTTGTGTTTTTTTAATGTTCTGTATTTTTCTGTGGGTTTCAGATGTGGCCAACAAGGTGCTGCTAGCCCTGTTCACATGTGAAATGTTGGTGAAGATGTACAGTCTCGGGCTGCAGGCTTATTTTGTTTCACTGTTCAACCGCTTTGACTGCTTTGTGGTGTGCGGAGGAATCACTGAAACTATTCTGGTCGAGCTGGAAATCATGTCTCCTCTCGGTATCTCTGTGTTCCGCTGCGTCCGCCTGCTGAGGATCTTCAAGGTCACACGGTAAGACTGTTACCATGCTGTGTGTGTGTGTGTGTGTGTGTGTGTGTGTGTGTGTGTGTGTGTGTGTGTGTGTGTGTGTGTGTGTGTGTGTGTGTGTGTGTGTGTGTGTGTGTGGTGTTCAGTTCATAACCTGTCTTTCCTTCTCTCCACTGCTTTATAGTCACTGGCAGTCTCTAAGTAACTTGGTGGCGTCTCTGCTCAACTCCATGAAGTCCATCGCTTCCCTGCTGCTGCTGCTCTTCCTCTTCATCATCATCTTCTCCCTGCTGGGAATGCAGGTGTTCGGTGGAAAGTTCAACTTTGACGAGACTCAGACCAAGAGGAGTACCTTTGACAACTTTCCCCAAGCCCTCCTCACTGTGTTTCAGGTATTTACAGTTTGGATTATGACAGAACTGTGACACCAGAGGCGCTCCCGTCTGAATAGCAAACGTTAAACATTTGCTCGTTGGTGCCTTCTGGAGAAAATACATTGAACATGCAGATACAAATTGAAAATGCTGTTGTACACTTTCTTCAGAACTAATTATGGTAAGAGGTTTTACAGACTGTTGAAGGCCACGAGAAGAGAAATGGAGCTACAGCAATAAATCTGCCACGCTGATATATCGCCCGATGTTGGCTTAGTGCAGATAGTAGTAATGAAATGCCAAGCGAGGTTTGAGGTTATTTAGAAAGAGAGTCAATCGCATAATGTCTATCAGAGATCACTGACAAATTGATTATTCAACTGTGCAATGTACTGCTCAGTATGCACCGTGGTCACTTCTTTGAATCCACATGAAAGAAATCTTTATCAAGATGTTCTTTATGATAAAAAATAAATAAATCAGCTAATATATCGTTTTGGGATATTTTGAACTCCCAAATATTTATAGCAGTATCACAGATAAATAATTTAATAAATGCAATCCTAGTGTGTAACATTGTCTTTAAATTCCTTTTAGGTCACTCAGTGACTTTCATATCAACTTTCTCTGTTTCTTGCTGACAATTCCCAAAATTGGTGCGCTACCTCGGTGTCAAATTAAGTTAATATATTAATATTTCAACATACACATCTCCCGTATCTCTGCCCATCCACAGCAGCTGTAGCTGGAGTGTTGTCAAAGTGTCAAAGTGTTGTCAACACTGTTGCTGCATCTCCCACAAAATAAATATGATGATGTATTTTAGATCCTGACTGGAGAAGACTGGAACGCTGTTATGTACGATGGGATCATGGCGTACGGAGGCCCTTCCTCTTCTGGGATGATCGTGTGCTTTTACTTCATCATCCTCTTCATCTGTGGAAACTGTATCCTCCGTCACCGATACCAACACACTTGAAACTGCTAATACAACCTACATTCATTATTTTATTTACTGAAGATATAAAGCCGTGATAAAGTGCTTTTACAGAGAGCGAGTTGTCCTTTACTGAACACTCAGATATCCTCCTGAATGTCTTCTTGGCTATCGCTGTGGACAACTTGGCAGATGCAGAGTCTCTCAACACAGACGAACCCGAGAAGAAAGGGTGACAGCTGGATCTATGTCTCAGTGTGACAAACATGCTCAGCTGTATGCTCAAACTCTGCTCTATCATTCGTAACAATATCTGTGTTCATTACAGGAACAAAAAGGAGGAGGAAAAAGAGGAGAAGGTATCCTTACTTTCTGATTCACACAGTAATTTAGCTTTACAGGTTGAGGAGTTAAACACACACTTTTTAAACGATCTACTTGTCCGTAAGGAGGAAGAGGAGGAGAATGATGACACTGCTCCAGAAGAGGAGGATCCAGAAGTTCCATCGGGGCCTCGGCCGGTCATCTCCGAGCTGGTAAAGAAGGAGAAGATCACTCCTATCCCAGAGGGAAGCGCCTTCTTCATCTTCAGCACCACTAACCCGTATGAAACACACATCGTGCTCACACATGCTTTCCACACATGGACACATACACACGGGTAGTGCCTCATATCACACTGATGTCTGTGACTGTGCTGTATTTAATTTGTCCTCCAGGTTTCGCGTGTTTTGCCACAAACTCATAAACCACCACATATTCACCAACCTCATCCTGGTGTTCATCATGCTCAGCTCCGTCTCGCTCGCTGCTGAGGATCCCATCCGAAACTTCTCAGCTCGTAATATTGTAAGTCCACGAACCTTCAATAGAAATGTTTTAATGGCCTCTGACAGACTGTGTAGCAAAGAAGTAACAATATTAATATATCACGTTTCTGGTTGTAATGTTAGTTTAGCATTTTGAGACGCAGTTGTGTCGCCACACTGGTGGTTTTGCATGTTTTAGCCCATTTATTATAACTTGCATACGTTACATTACTATTGACTGTTTTCAGAAGCATTCACCACCTTTATACTTTATAGAGTTTATACAATGGTTTCTTTCAGGTAACATTCATGATTATGTTTCAATTAGAATTATTTGATATGCAAATAACAAAAAAAAGCATCTTCTTAACAACACCATTGTCCAAGGAGGATCTAAAGCGTGTTTCACATTAAGTGAAGCAACAAACAAAGAATGCATTTTACTTATTTTCAGAGAGATGTCATCAGCAAAAATAATACAATTTTACCGGCATGAAAGACACATTTATCTAAAGCAGTAATCAAAGATTAGAGCCGCACTTTTTGTCCACTGTTGCCGTTCCCCTTTACACTATAAAGAGGGCAGAAACAAGGAGAGAAAAAGGAAGAAACGGATTTTCCTCGTACAATATCTATGTCATCTATCCTGTCCTTGACAACACATTTCAAAAAAGATTACTTGCAGTTTATATTCTAAAACCAGTACATTCAGTGTAATTACCAGGACAAAGACTGTTCCTGTCAGAACGCCACGATAAATGCTTGAAAATACAAATTTAATGGAGACGTCTGGCGACGCTGCTCAGGCTGGTCTGTTCCAGAACTCATGATTTAGGGGTTTAGATACTCAACAGCAACCTTTTAAATCCAAGAGATTCACATTATCATTTTGACAATGTCGTTTGTCTCTTGGAAACGTTAACAGCAATACAGCTTATGAATGCAATGTGGCTCACACATCACAGAGCGTCTTTAAATGCACCATAAAGGAGAGCTTTTAAAATTGTTGCCTGTGAGGACACAGATTGCACAAAACAAAATGAAGGCAATGATTATTTCACAGTGATGTACTTTATGTCAAGCCAGTGTCAGGTTTCTGAAATATGGACATTAATTGAACCTCTCCTGCTCTCTGGAAGGTTTGAACTGGTAAACTTTGGCTGACAATAAGAATATGCAATTTATATATGAAAAGAAAACAGGCAAAAACACTGGTACAGTCATTTTTCTCCAATATAATCACGTCATTACTGTGGATATTAATGATATATACTGCTAGTCAGTGGATACTTTGTGTGAATAATGAATGTACTGTGTGATGTTTAATCTAACAACCTCTTTACAGAAAGTGCTTTAAAAAACTTTTTTTTTCATTCATCTTGTTTACATATGATGTATTAAGCTGCACGATGAACTGTCTTTGTTAAACATGTACGTTGCTTTTTGCAGATACTTGGTTACTTTGACTATGCTTTCACGGCTATCTTTACTGTTGAGATCGTATTGAAGGTAAATGCCATGTGTCCCCTGTTCGTGCTGTGACTAACCATACCCCAATAACACTCCAAACGTCTCGTTGCCTTCCAGGTCCTAGGCTATGCAGATTATGTCTTCACTAGTATGTTTACATTTGAGATCGTATTGAAGGTAACCCCTTAAATGGCCGCGAGAGCCTTGCTGCATTCTCTCCTTGTGTGTCACCTGCCACTCAGTACAACCTGGCTTGTTTGTTTCCTTTCTCTTATTTACTTTTTTCTTCATGGCACCTCTTTTAAAAAGCAAATATTGGAGTTGTTACTTTACACACACTTACACAAACACAAGATTTGTTCAAATTACACTAATCAAAGAAGTCTTGTTGGGGGAAGGAAACATCACATCTACATCACATTACATACTCACATGGGTGTCACGTCATTCGGGCAGTCATCGCTGAAATGATTTTGATGATGCAGAAATGTAAAAACATGATGCAACCCTTTGTGCGATGCAACACATTTTAATGGGCTGTTCAGACATCATTAAGGCATTGGCTGAAGTTCGAAGTCAACTCCAGTCAAAGCTGACTTCATGCCTCTCGTACTGACTGCTCTTCAGATTACTCATAAAAGAGGGGGCAAAACCAACCATGTTCCTGCCGAGCATGGTTCAGTCTGCTTTCCCTGACTGAGTGCATAGAAATGTGGAGTTGCGTCTGCAGCCATTTGTGCAAAACACCGGCCAAGTCCATCGCTGTTTTACTTCAAATTCTCCAAAGCTCCTTGTTAGCGCTCTCCTCTCTCCGTCTCTCTGCAAGGCTCCACATTTACATGCACTTGGAAAATTAATCCTTTACTTTTATTATTTGAAGAAGAGTTATTTTGGCTGGTTTTTCTTCTCTGCCTGCTGAATTCTGAAGTTTTAATTGGGAGCTGCTTCCCCTTATTCTGAACTATTAAAGAACATAATGGAATGTGCTTTAAGATGACGGTCCACATGAATGTGACAGTAAGGCCATTTCTGCTTTCCAATCACTATAACTAGCGCTCTTGCAGGTACTAAATATGCCTGACATCATGGCAACAAAATGCATGCTTTGTTGCCTCATCCCATAGTAGATTGTGAAAAGAATGACTTACTACTACATTCATGTAGTTAAGGGCTGTGGGGGTGGCGACGGTAGATCTAGCCTCCTGTTTCACCGCTCTGAGCTCGCCACCCCGAATCAGAGTGATCTAAAAAAGTGTGGAGACGTGTGCGTGTGTGCAAGTTGGAGAGTGATGTATGTGAGGGTATGCTTTTTTCTGTTTAACATGTTCATACCGTTCATGTGCAGTTTGTTTGTCTACATCATTTGCAGAGTAACTCTATCTGTGTGTGTCTCGTGTGGATGAAATATGTGTATTTGTTCTTCGTCTTTTGCTCGTCTAACTTCATCTGTCGTCTCCTCAGATGACAACATATGGAGCCTTTCTACATAAAGGGGCATTCTGTAGGAATTACTTCAACCTCCTGGACCTGTTGGTGGTGGGAGTTTCCCTTGTTTCCTTCGGCATTCAGTGAGTACAAACAAACGCAGACACATTCGCCCCCTGATTGGAGCCCTTTTTGACCAAATAGTTCCAGGAACAATGGAGCCACAGGAACTAAATTCAAAACTCCCCTTTTAGTATTCATGTTTGCATTTCCTGATTCCGGATGATCCAGACACTACACACATTTACTTTCATCATTCAGGTCCTCAGCCATCTCAGTGGTGAAGATTCTTAGGGTCCTTCGTGTTCTTCGACCCCTGAGGGCCATCAACCGAGCCAAAGGCCTAAAGGTGAGGCCTCCTCACAAAGTCCTCCTGCAGCTTGTCCACAGTCATAACCACAATCAGTGCAGAAGCCACAATCTGTAAACATATCTTTGTCTCTGTCTCACAGCACGTGGTGCAGTGCGTGTTTGTGGCCATCAGGACTATCGGTAACATCATGATCGTCACCACTCTGCTCCAGTTCATGTTCGCCTGTATTGGGGTGCAGCTATTTAAGGTCAGCAGCAAGAAATCTGCCTCTCACATGAAGCCAGAGATATTGAGTTAATGCTTTTAAAATATGCGTTATTAGCTTGAAAATATCATGTTTTCCTCCCCAGGGAAAGTTCTATCGCTGCACGGATGAAGCCAAGTCTAACTCAGAAGAGTGCAAGTTAGTTTTACTTGTCTTGTTCCTTCAAAGCTGATTACCTGCAATTATAATCCTGGTTTCCGCTTTAACCTCCACGCAATATGTAATTTTCTCATAGGGGCACCTACATCCTGTATAAGGATGGAGATGTGAACCAGCCTACCATCCACAAACGACAGTGGCACAACAGCGACTTCAACTTTGACAACGTCCTCATGGCTATGATGGCTTTGTTCACTGTGTCCACTTTTGAAGGCTGGCCTTCGTAAGATTCAAATGTTTTAATCTCATTGTTAGAGCATAGAAAGTGATAACAAGGGAAGTCAGATCTCAGTATTATCAACACCATATGAAAACGTTCAAACGAATGTCGGTCTGCCAGGCTGGGTTACATGCTCTCTCGCTCTGTTTTCCTCTCTTCTCAGTTTACTGTACAAGGCCATCGACTCCAACAGGGAGAACCTGGGTCCCATTTACAACTACCGCGTGGAGATTTCCATCTTCTTCATCATCTACATCATCATCATTGCTTTCTTCATGATGAACATCTTTGTAGGTTTTGTGATCGTCACATTTCAGGAACAAGGAGAGAAAGAGTACAAAAACTGTGAACTCGACAAAAATCAGGTCAGAGTCAGCAGGTTCACCAAATAATTGGAAGCAGTGTGTTTGTGTGTGTGTGTTGAAAAATACCAATTTTAAGTTATTTCACAGAAAAAGCTAATAGGCTGCAGTGGGTCTCTGTGACTTTGTGTGGAGAAAACGCTGAAGCAATAATCAATTGTTAGTTTACAAATGTCCCATTGGGCAGTTTTTGTGAATATCCTAAAACTGATCATCACTGTTATATTGTTAACGTTGTGGCTCATATACGTTAAAACCAACTTTGTTTATTTCTGTGCAGCGTCAGTGTGTGGAGTACGCTCTTAAGGCACGTCCACTGAGGAGGTACATCCCTAAGAACCCGTACCAGTACAAGTTCTGGTATGTGGTGAACTCCACCGGGTTTGAGTACATCATGTTTGTGCTCATTATGCTCAACACGCTCTGCCTGGCTGTACAGGTAAGAAGTCACGCTGGATTAACACTGCTCAAACTAACCAGCTATGTGAGAATTAAAAAGAAAAACCTGAGATCACACTTGACAGCAGAAATGATGCAGTAGTAGTGCTGAACATCAAATATATTTACAGATATATTTACAGATTACAGAAACATGTCTACATAACATCAACATTGTAATTTATCAAACATTGGTCTGAGTGCAATGATGTACCAAACATGTTTTAAACAGTATGGATGTAAAGAAAATGTATTTTATTATCAGTATCTTAACTGCTAGCTTTCTACCTGCCATAATTACTTTAGTGTTGCAGTTCATGTACCATATGCACCATTTAAAGTTGTTTGATTTTGGCTCCCTCCAGTGTAATTATCAAGACACTGTGGTAGACATCATTGCAAGCAGACCCAGGGATAAGGAGATATAGGGACTAAAAGGCAACACATGCAACATAAATTTTCTCAAAATTCTCATTTCTCTTCTAACATAAAAAGTATTTTTAATGATATTTCTTGTTCTTATTATACACATTTCTTCTTCTTTTTTACTCTTACTTGGCTCCCGTTCTTTCTGTTTTCATTAACCGTCCCTCTTTATCTCCTCTCTGCAGCACTACGGCCAGTCGGCGCTCTTTAACTATGTAATGGACATTCTAAATATGGTCTTCACTGCGGTCTTCACTGTGGAAATGGTTCTCAAACTCATCGCTTTCAAGCCCAGGGTAAGTCTACCCGCAAATGTCTTTACTGACAACCACGTCTATCTCACTTTCAGCTAAAGAGCAAATAAACGTACTTCCCAAAATGCCAAACTATTGCTTAAATGTTTAAGAATGGAGCGACGTATGTGAACGTGTGAAAACTGATGAGTCAGTGAGTGTTTTTTTTTCATTTCCCCCTCAACTGCCTGGCCAACAGCTCTGTGTTGCAAAGAAGGACAGGTTACTAGTAAGAGACAGAGTGTGTGGTGCAGTGCTGACTTTCCTTGAATAGCACTCACTGTTTGTCAAGTTCTTGGCAGCAGTGTTTCTGCATGTAGTATCAACATCAATTTGGTGCAGATCTAGTACTCTGGTGCACAACCTGTACAAATCAATACACTGTAATGCAGTGAGACCTTCAGCTGAAGTAGCCAGCAGGGGTCTGTGTGTGTTTAAAATGTCCAGATTAAGTCTACATGTCAGTGTAGGAGTAAAGACTTTTTGTTTGATCTCACATCCAACTTGCCCACCGCTCGCTCCACCTCACTCAGGGCTATTTTGGGGATGCCTGGAATGTGTTCGACGCCCTGGTTGTGATTGGCAGCATAGTAGACATTGTGCTCAGTGAGATTGATGTAAGTAAAATCTCAGCTACAACAAGCCCCGCTGCCCTCTGACCTTTCTCTGTTCGGCCACTTCAACCTAAACTTCAGATTTCCATGGCAGGACTCCGATTTCTGGCTTTTTTAAATCTTATCTTAATACTTTATCTCCATTTTCTCTCTTTTTGTCCTCCCCTCACCCTGCCATTTCATTAAATCCACCCTTCTGATCATCTGTCTTCTCCTTCTCTTCATGGTCTTTCTCTCATCTTTACCCTCACATGTAACGCCATGCATTAACAGCACTATTTCGCTGATGCTTGGAACACATTTGATGCCTTAATTGTTGTCGGTAGCGTCGTCGATATTGCTATCACTGAAGTTAATGTAAGTACTACTTTCTTTCTGCCTTCCAAGTTGAACTGAAGCCTCACAGGAAAGCCACATGGCAATTGCAATAATTATTCTCAAAGTCTAGTGCAGTAGTTCCCAACCTTGTTGTCTCCAGGACCCTGAAATTGAAACAATGTCTCCTTGATCCTCTTGAGGAATTGAAAGCAGATTTATTGATGAGTTGAGGGTTTTTCCCTCCTACTCCTAAAGAGGTAAAAGTATGTAGTATTTCACAAACACCAATAAAGGAGAAAAAAAAACACAATTTAGTCTCACAGATAATTAATTATTTATGTTTTCATTAATCACCCTATGACCCCTCAGACTTTGTTTGGGAACCACTTCTCTAGTGTATTCAGTGTAGCCTCCATTTTAAAATGTTATCTGCTAAACTAAGAGCTTCCATATGTATCATGATACTTAGCGTGCTAAAACTTTGCATTGTTATTTGTGAAAAAAGGCATTCATAGTTGTTAAAGCGCCATTGGCTTATTCTGTAAAGCTTCAGTTTCACCTTCATCTGTATCCTGTTGTTATTGCTGTCACAGTACAATGAGCTCATCAAAATAGTCTGTCTTGTTGAAATCTTCCTTCTGCTAAATGTTTTATTGTCAATGTGTTGCAGTATTGTTTGTTGCAGGAATCATGACAACATGTCTGATTAACTTGCTGATTGTTAACCCTCGGACACGACAGTGAAAATACGGGACAAAAACAGGCGTCTCTCACAGTCTTTGTGAACTGAGGCCTGTTGTTGGTTCCGAGCAGGATGATTAATGACATTTTCTAATTCTTACTCTTGTTCGTTTTGTTTCCATAGAAACTTGTAGAGGCAAGTATGGCAATGAACTACAAATGTTGTGTGTGTGTGTGCAACCTGTTGTTTATAACAACTTTATCTCCGGGACCCCTTTACAGTGGATTAATTGGTCATCGAATGTTTTATTGACTCAGGCAAAAATAGATTCTTTACATGTTTGTAGCACAGTATCATATAGATTCAACTTTAATTATAAGCTTATTTCAGTATTGATCAAAGTCAGTTGCTTTAAAAATTCATGTCAAGGCTTAATAAAATAGTGGATGACTACAAACTACAAAAATACTCTTCTCTTTATAGTTCTTCACAAAAACACCTCAAACAAAGACTTAATGTCTGTTAGGGACTTTGTTTGCTTTGAGTTTACAACAATGGTAAACATAGTCTGATTTGTAGTCCAAGATACAAACAAACACCAGAAATAGTTATGGTGATGATGGTGCTTGTTAGAGAGAAGACCCCCCCCCCCCCTCCCCCCTCCCCCCTCCTGAGTGCTCTCACGTCTGAGCTGCAGTGCTGTTTTTCTGGAGTTATATTTCATGTTTTCTGTGTTTTCTCAGTTTGTGTTCCTAAATGTGTGTCTGCATGAATGTATAGACCAGCACTAACTTTGTTTAAACCATACGGTGGTGGTGTGTTCAGGTTCTTATTGTTATGCATGTGTGTTTTACATGTATACAGTTTGTACTTTAAGATGTGCTGTATGTATAAATGTATGCGTTGTGAATGTTGGGGACATGATGTTAATTTCACAAGGACTTTCATAGTCGTTCTTGTGAGGCACCTTTTATCCACCATTTACATTTATTTGTTGTTTGCATTGCATGTGGTTGTTTGTGTCATACAGCAAACTGATTGGATCAGATATGAAACTGTTCCATGTAATCATTTATGATAGCTGATCTACAATGGATTTGCATTTTGATTTATTGATTTATGTTACAGTCATGAGCTGCGTGATTGTTTAGTTTCTCATTTGACTGCTGTGACCACTCCAAATGCATGCTGGGAAGTGTCAGCCATTCACCTCACTCCCTAACATCCTTTCCATGTCCCGCCTCTCACAGATGGCACTCGGTCACTCTCTCCATTCCCCTCCGGTCAGTTTTCTCCATAGAGCTTTGTGAAGTTTGCCCTTTCTCTCTTGCCATACCTCTCGATATTTACCTCCAGACAGAATGGCCCTGGAGCTCAGAGCTTGGAAATGTCCATCCTACACAACATTAACGACAATTTTGATATAGAATCTGTGGATAGTAATCTGCTTGAAAAGCTGAAAACCGTGTTGAGATGTCATCTTTCACTTTCCTTAAAGTTGTGTAGACCACTGCAGCTTCACAGATCTTTTATTGCATGATAAACAGATAGGTTATGTAGTGAAATTGATAGAAACAGAAGCTTTTTTGCAGAAACTAAAACTTAGATTAGGCTTCACTTTACAGTCCTCTAATTAAAGTAAAAGTCGCAGCATCCTTTTACCATACATCAGGTAAGAATCTGGGAACTAAAGATTCATCAGCGAATCAGAAGACACTGAATTAGTCCTTATTTCTGTACATTTACACTGATGGTGGTTTAATGCAGCTGAGTTTGAGGTTCTTTGATGATCTTGTGTTTGTGTCTCTGTGAGTGATTGTCTCTGTGTTTTGTTCTGTCTTCCTGTAGTGAGCTCTTAAAGCTCAGAATGGAGCTCATGTGTAGCGCAGGTGTGTAGACTCCAGTCAGGTGCATGAACAATCCAACAGTAACTCTCTACTCCCTCTACTCTTTACACCTCTCTGCCGTTCCTCTTCGTCCTCTTCCAGTATGACTCAATCTGTCTGGTTTTACTTCCTATCCCAGTATTGGTCTCCTCTCTCTCTTTCTCTCTCTTTGTCTCTCTCTCCTCTTCTGCGGTTCATTCACCTCTTTCTGCACCGGACTGTGAGCGCGCCCTGCTATGGCAGTTTTGTTGCAGGGCACTACTGACATGCATGAGTTGCTGCATTGCTATGAGTTCACCAATGGCTCCTTATCATTGAAATGTCTTGCGTGTGCGTGCAGTGCTTCCCCAGCAACGTGGCAATGCTGAACGCATGCTCCATCACGGCTGTGGCCAGGATTACCTAAAGAACCTCCTCAAGCTAATTCTACATTTTTCTTTTGTATAATTTCTTCTCATTCTGCACCTCATACTGACGAAGTATCGTGCCGAGGGATTTGAATGAAGCCATATCTGTCTGGAGTATCTCTTTGTTTTCAGTGCTGAGCTTCCTGATATGACTCTTTTCAGTGTTGAGTTAATCCCATACTTTTGTAAAAAAAATAATTCCGATTATCATTATACAGGTTCAATATAACTGCCACCACTATGATTGATTTTATTTGCACTTCTCTGTGTAGAAATGCTCGCCGAATACTGCTGATATCCTGTAATTTATGTATGTGTATGGGTGTGGATTTGTGTGAGCGAATGTCAAATTATTTTATTGCGCTCAATCTGTTTTTGGTCAGCAAATACTTGGATAACATAAAATCATTACAATGCAAAGGAGAGTGAGATTGCAGCTGTTTTACATGTACATGTACATGCATGTATGAGTCGAGGCTCTGTAAGAGTAGCAGACGGTGATTTTAATCATGACATGAATTCATCAAATTTGTTACGTTAGTCAGTTAACTTCTCATTAAAGTTGTCTGTAGCGCGTAAAGACATCTCAACCATAAAATCCATTTAATCCCATCAGTAATGACCATTACATCGGGGGAGTGATAAAGTTGTCTGCATTACATGTTACTGAGTAATGAAGTAATTTCATGTTGTTCGTCTTACAAAGGAATGTTAAGTTGTAAACCTGTTGTGTGGCAGTCCTTTAATGTGTTACGATAATGTGTTATGTCTGTCATTATATTAAGTGTACATAGACAGTGATACATGAATGTCTGTCTTTGTCATAGTGAAACAATAAGACAGTTTTGTCCCGTCGATGAGAAGAGTAGTGACTCTGTTCTGTCTGCGTCTTGACTGACGTGTGCTGCCGTTGTGTGATGAATACTTTTCCAATGTTATGTTTACATGTTTGGCCCAATGTGTGTGAGACCTGCGGGCTCTGAACAAGTCATTAATACAGGTCTTTGATTTTAAAGCCAACGGAGACTCCTCAGGTGGATGAGCAGGGGGTAAGATGCTCCGCCCCAATCCCCCTCCCCTCCTCCCCCCCCTTGCAGGTCCATGCCATGTTTAGATCTGCATTTCTTTGGTTTGATTTCTTTTCTGTTATACCTCCTATAATCTATCGCTTATTTCTATTTTGTTTATTTTCTCATGGTATGTTCCCATTCTCTTTTACTTTTTCTTGCATTTGTTTTGTTTGTTCATTTGCCTATATATATTTATATAAAAAAAAGAAAAGAAGATTGCTTTTCATTTTCCTAAATGTTTGGAGTTATTTCTAAGGAGAGCGTGTCACTCAAACGTGACGCTGCGTGTCCTGTTAGGTGGGAGCGGTTTTTGTGCCGCTCTTCACGTTTGTGCTGTTGACACTGCTTCATGGTCTATGCCACTATTCTTGCGTGGGGTAGTGACCTATGGATGAGCCCTGGGATCAGGTCACCCAGCCCTGACCTCTGAACCTCCTGGCCGACCCGCTCGGGTTGGCCCCACTGTGACTCAGCATGCAGTGACTCTGGACTGAGGGTGCCATGCTTGTATGGCAAGGTTTTCTCCAGCATGCTTGCCTCCTTGCTTCCTCCCCTATAGGTCTTACAGTGACAGGGCTCCTGACAGTGCTTTGGACGCAGTATAACAGAAACATATCAGCTGCAGCTACACTGCTATAGTGACTCTGTTTAATTATGATTTGACCAGAAATTGTCTAAAATGTGCAGCCTTGTATATGTTGTATAGAATAACTGCACTTTGAACATTAGATAGATGTTGCCACCACAGCAGCAAACTAATTGTTTGCTCTAAACAAGTCTATGTCTAAGTTTTGCCAAAAGATGCAGTGCTGCTTTCTCAGCCCATATGTATCTGACTCCTGGGTCTCAGTTCAGACCTCATCATCCTGTAAAGCGCAGCCAGGTGCTCTGTGTCCACTACATGAACTGTGTCTCTGCTGTCCTCTGACTCTGGACTGTTTCTCCACAGAACACGGAGGACAGCGCTCGCATCTCCATCACCTTCTTTCGTCTGTTTCGAGTCATGCGGCTGGTCAAGCTCCTCAGCAGAGGGGAAGGCATTCGCACTCTGCTTTGGACTTTCATCAAATCCTTCCAGGTGAGCTGCAGAACAATGATCTGATCGGTGACTGAGGGTAATATTCAAGTCACTCACTGTTAATCTTTTCCTCTCTTGTGCCTGTAGGCTCTGCCATATGTTGCTCTTCTGATAGCCATGCTGTTCTTCATCTACGCTGTCATTGGCATGCAGGTTGGTAACTAAATATGACAGAAGTTTTGTTCCTGTAGTTGGTACGTTTGCAGTTTAATTCATGTGCACAATATTTCTGCTTCAGGTGTTTGGAAAGGTTGCCATGGTGGACGGCACGCACATCAACAGAAACAACAACTTCCAGACTTTTCCTCAGGCTGTGCTCCTTCTCTTCAGGTGTGAAGGATTTTGGGGTCAAGGGTCATCAGGGAACTGACTCACTGGGTTTCTTAGTTGTCTGGGTTACTTATTTGAGTGATTATTTTGTGTCTGTTCCCCTCAGATGTGCCACTGGAGAGGCGTGGCAGGAGATCATGTTGGCTTGTATAGCAGGGAAACTGTGTGACCCAGAGTCCGACTACAACCCCGGGGAGGAGATGACGTGTGGCAGTGGATTTGCAATAATTTACTTCATCACCTTCTACATGCTCTGCGCCTTCTTGGTACTCACAAAACTTAGACAGTGTTTGGCTAACTTCTAGGTATTTACTTTATAGTGCAGTATTTGCAGTGTAGTATTACCTTCTGCTCTGATCTTAAATTGTACATTTCTATGTATAAAGGGTTGTCATTCCCACAGTTTAAGTATGACAAATATGATTATATATAGAAAATATTGCTCTACATATTTGCTCATGTACAGGCCCATCCAACTTTATAGAAAATCCATTAAAAAAAAACATGGCTCCAATAATGAGAGTAGTAAACAAAGTTTAATATGAAATTGGCTGTAACTCAATAGTAATCTGTGCAATCAATATGAAAACTGTTAAGAGAGAGCAACAACAAAGATGACATCATAGTTCCTTCCCAAAAAAATACAATACAATTCCCCACTAATGCCACAACAATGCCAATCATTTTAATTTAGTTTAAGTGACTCGTGGAAAATCATGTAACATTCACAATTCACAGCCCTTTCTAAACGGGTTGTTGGATGGTATGTATACTTTATTTTGAAGTTTAGATTTATTTTAATCTGGATTGCTGTAGTTTAAAACTAAATAGTCTGTCTGTCTAGTGATTGTGCTTGATATGATTTGTAGAAGCACATTTAAAAGGCCCCACAATGCTAAGCAAATGTATGTAAGAGACTTATCTTATGCCCCTCCAGATTATCAATTTGTTTGTGGCCGTCATCATGGACAACTTTGACTACCTAACACGTGATTGGTCAATTCTTGGCCCACACCACCTCGATGAATTCAAGAGAATTTGGTCGGAGTACGACCCAGAGGCGAAGTATGTGCTTTATTACCGCAGTGTCCGAAAGTATTTCACATTCATGTTTCTGTTGAGATATTTGTCTCAGTTATTGTCTTACATCCGTTTGGTTTTTCTCATACAGGGGCAGAATTAAACATCTGGATGTTGTGACACTTCTTCGTCGTATCCAGCCTCCTCTGGGCTTCGGCAAACTGTGCCCTCACAGAGTCGCTTGCAAGGTCTCTTCCCCTCCCTTATTATCTCATTTACAAAATGCACACAGAAATACTGATCATTAAGCTGGCCTGTTCAACCTTGTTAAAGGCATCTATGTGCTCTTCTTTCAGAGGCTGGTAGCCATGAACATGCCTCTGAACAGTGATGGCACAGTCATGTTTAACGCCACTTTGTTTGCACTGGTGCGCACTGCCCTGAAGATCAAAACAGAAGGTATGAGCCAAATATCAATCCCATTACATTACACTGTTCTGCTCCTAAAATCACATACAAAGCTCCGCTGATACATGTTATGTTACCTGTAATTACAAGCTTGCATGGTTTTAAAATGGCTGTGAGCTGCATTGCTGGCTTCTCAGGGACGCTTGTTTCCCTGTGATGCAGGTAATCTAGAACAGGCCAACGAAGAGCTGCGAGCTGTCATCAAGAAAATCTGGAAGAGAACCAGCATGAAGCTGCTGGATCAAGTAGTGCCCCCTGCTGGTGGTTAGTGAAATCCGCCTCTGTCTGTCAATGAAATCACACACTCACACCTCCCTGTCCTTCTGTTATAGTTTGACACACATACGAAGCTAAAGCAGCTCACACACCCCATATGCTGCCCACATGCTGTTTGCATAAAATTACAGTAAGCTCCAAACTGCTCTTTCATAACTATTTCCTCAAATTAAAAGTCGCTCCCGCACATTAATTCTCACACACAAGTAAAGCTGTATTGTGCTGTTTCTGCTCTGCTCATGTTCTCCTCGTTGCCCCCTCAGCAGTGTGTTTTTAATCCATGTGTGTCCTGCGTCCTGCCCTGGATGATGATGGAGGCCACTGACTGTCTGCTGGGCTTTGGGCTTGCATGGCCTTGTAGACCACTGTGCGAGTGCATGCTCTGTCTTTCTCACTAATATCTCTCATATTTATCTGTCTCTCTCTCTCTCTCTCTCTCTCTCTCTCTCTCTCTCTCTCTCTCTCTCTCTCTCTCTCTCTCTCTCTCTCTCTCTCTCTCCCCCTCGCCTTTCTCAATTTCTCTGTCTCACTCAGTTGTCTTTATGTCTGTCCTTTTCTCACCGCTTGAGCTTCCACAGCTTATTCTTCTCACACTTTTATATCTCTGTATCCAAAACTGTGAGGCACTTCAGAATATTCTGAAGCAGTTCTGTTTTAGGGTGGTGGCATGGAACTAGTGTTGCCTCTCTCTCCGATCTCTGTCCCCAGCGTGCTTGTTCAAAGTGATTCAGACCCCTGCTTCAGAATGATTCTCACACACTCTTCAAATAAATAAAAATCCAAATGGGACACACATTCATGATGACAGAACGTGCCCGAACACACACTTCTAAGTACAATGTTCACTGACCAGCACACATCATATTACAAAAAGGCATACGTGAGCACAAACAGGTGATTTTACATACTGACATGTACAGTATGATGCATACTGTAGATCTGCTTGCTTGCATGTGCTAAAGTAGTAAATTAAATGGCATTCTCTGACATTTAAAAAAATATATAACAATTTGGTTCATACACTCTCCTGCCTCTTACTACAAAATATAAAGAAATGTGAACACATTTTTAAGAAGTGGCTCAAAAATGAAAGGCAGTTGGTTAAGATAAATGTTCTTAAAGGAACCTGTATCTCACTGCTAACAACACACTGCTAATTAAAGAGTTTCAGTATTTTATAATCATACTGTATGTGTATTTGTAGTCTATCTGACATGGATTTTGCTCATTCTGTCCTCTTCATCAGTAGCTTAACATTAAGGAAGAAGTTACAACAGTTATTACTCACAGCTTAATGGATCATATTGACACAATTAAATCCATACCATTTAAATTCAAATATACCTGTAATGTAGAATCTCTTTCGTTTTTATTTAGCACCTAAAAGCTTTTCAGATTTAGAAATACACAAACACAAAATGAAGGTTTTGTAGCAAATATTTGATTTTCTGTTCTTTTTGAAACACAGCAAAGGATGTCATGTGGAGCAGATGGAGGTACAGTAAATACACCATCAAGATGGATGTATATAATTGGGATATAAAGAGTGCCTCACTTGTCTGCAGTCCATAGGTGATGGACCCACACTTTTTAAGAGTATGGACGAGAGAGAGGAGAAGAGTGTCTCCCTCTCTCTCCCAGGGTGCTGTGTGTAGTGACCTGCTGACACAGGAAGCATTTGTGTGGTCTGTTCACTCAGATGATGAGGTAACCGTGGGGAAGTTCTATGCCACCTTCCTGATACAGGACTACTTTAGGAAATTCAAGAAACGTAAAGAGGAAGGCCTGGTGGGTGCTCACCCGTCGCAGAACAACACAGCTATTGCCCTACAGGTGAGTCCCACCGTGTTTGTGTGTGTGTATTATTTAAGAGAGAGAGGAGAGATTGTTTGAAATAGTGTGAAAACATGGATTTATGAGCATTGCAATTGTGTTGTGTCAGGTCTGTGAAATGTGTCTTTGTTGAACATTTCATTCAAATATCATTAAGTGTGCTAATGTTATGGTTTATGATCCAGCAGGACGTTCATGATCTTGGTGTACAGTATGAATCTGTTACTGTGTTTTATTTATGTTTCCAATGTGTGAATTTGTTATTCGTGTCTCTGTGTCTTTGAATATCCTAGATGTTGATGTTAAGCGTGTGTCATCGTCTCCAACCACCACTTCATGTGTTTTCATCACAATTCACTTATCGACTCATGAAATTCACAAGCTTGTCGCCATTTCTGTTACCTTATAATGTATGATATATGGCTACGATATATGCCCATATATCACTGTCAAACGGTAAACATGACCAACTTTTAATTTCTTTATAATGACATTTTTGTGTATATTGTGCTAATTTGGTTATGTACACCTACTGAGTAAAGGAAAGGAAGAAAGGTAATTTTCACTCACTGCAGACAAAACACAGCTGGACGCCACACAAGACATTTCGGCAGAGTAATCCTCACAGCAGGTTGCATTCGGGAGAGCACATTTGTCTGTCTGTGTGTTCTCATCTCTCACAGTCTGTCAGTACTGTTAATGTCAGGTGTTGCGTATTCCAGCACAGCTGTGTGTATGCCCAGTATGTGTGGTGGTTGTGACTGTATGATGTCAGATTTCCTACTGTGAGTTGTAAGATGAAGGTCCCCGCTGTAGCGTTTAGCCCTCTTATTGTCATGGTTACAGGCTGGCCTTCGCACGCTGCATGATATCGGGCCCGAAATTCGCCGAGCGATATCATGTGATCTGCAAGATGACGAGCTAGTAGACTTTATTCCAGAGGAAGACGAGGAAATTTATAGGGTAACTGATTTAATTTTACATGACAGGAGGAATGTTTTTGGCAATATGTAAATATTGTGCTTGTAAAGTTACTTGTTGGGAATGTACGTATAAAAAAGCTATTTTTAAAAGGAAATATGAATCAGCTAAATATGTAGTAGATGTCTTGTCTCTAGTTTATATTGCAACAATATGTAGCTTTTTGTTCATTTGGTTTATTTTGGCTTCCTTTGTTTTTCCTTCATTTCAATTTCAAACTGCAAACAGTGCATTCCTTTCTTTCTCACGTCATGTGCCATGAAACCAGCTTCTGAACTTCTTTTTGCTCATACAATTTCTGAAAAGAAAATCAGCCCTGAGACTTAACATCAATTGCTCATTTGCTCTGCTACTTTGTAAGAAGTAGAAGCTCTGGTGGTTTTACTTTGAGCGTTCCTCCACAGCGTAATGGCGGACTCTTCGGTAACCATCTCATGAACGGCGGTCATCGGCGATCCAACGGCCACCAGACCAACGCCACACAGCGACCTCTGCAGGTGCAGCCTCCGCCTCACTACGCCCACATGGAGCAGCCGGTGGGACGCCTGTCTCGAGCCAACGCAATGTCCCACCCCAACCACCATCACCACCACCACCACCATCACAACCGCCACCACAACTCCTACGGCAAGTCGCCCAAATCCACCAACATCAACCTCAACAATGCCAACGTGTCCAGTCTGCCCAACGGAGGACACCATCGTTACTATGAACATGCACCTCCCAATGGCTACCCAGGTCTTCGCAGCTCCTACTACGAGTACGACAAGCCCCGGACACCCCAGGGTCAAAGGTACCCACACACAGATTATCAGCCTTTTATCTGCGGCAGAAATAGTTCAAACGATAGATGTAGAGTCACATCTGTCAGCTGAAACATCTGTGCAACTTGTGTCTCATTTAGTTTGGTGGTGTGTTCTTATTACTTAACTTGCCAAATAAGGAAATCCAATAGATAGATTAAAAAAAACCTATTGCAGAAATCCATCTTGTTCCACTGTCCACCAGAGACACTGCCATGCAGCTATCTTAGTTTGTGCTTGCTAAGAACATTATCTGTTGAAAGTACTTTGTTTTTCCACAGGCAGAATTCAGCGTCTTATCAAACCTTCCCTTTGCACAAACCTTTATTGTACTGTAAACCCTTCACTCCATAATGAATCACAAGCAGAGTCTCATGCTGACAGTTCATTTAATAAGTGATAATAGTGCACTTATCTCCTGATTTCACACGCTGTGTTTAGTCAGCTTCTACAGTATTCTGCTTTGTTTTAGTAACCAATAAGTTTGGGGGACAATTTCATTGCTGCCACTTTACAAAAGATTAATGCTTTTCAGTGTGTTTCTTATCTTGAGAATAGAAATTGGAATTGTCACCCAACACTTGAGTCAACATCCGCCATCACGCCCTCTCCTCCTCATACATATATATGAGAATGCTGTATATGTTTCATATACTGTATGATATATATATGTCATGCTTTCTCTGCCTTTTCTCTGTGTTCTCTCCTCCCTTTCTCCTTCCTAACCAAAATGCTTTCTCTCAACCATCCCTCTGCTTTCTTGGACAGAAGGCGCTACTATGAGACCTATGTTAGGTATGTTGCTTTTCTAGGTTTGGCTCCAGCGGCTTGTCTCAACAACAAAAGAAGGACTGTATTTGTATCTTTATTTGTTTCATTTTGACTTGATTTTGGATCGGGGAATGGTTGCATCCTTGCTAAGTCAGTGTTATGTGCTATATGCTGGCCAGTCATTTGTCTGGTTGTCATCTGCCTCTGTCGTGACGCTTTGAAGTATAAACTAACATGAATGGTAGTGGCCAGCATATTGCTGAGAGCAACTCGGCTTTATGCATGTGACAAAGTGACGTGCTTGCTTTGAAGAAGGACCCACATGCTCGAAATACAAGGAAGTGTGTGAGTCAGGGCTAGTTCTGTTTTATGCTCATATCCCCTAAAACTCCCACACTTAATGCCCTCCAGAAGAGATCTGTGTTTTAATTAGTCTAACGAAGGACCTCAAAGTGGATGGGATGAGTAGATGATAGATTGATGCTCTTCAGCTCGAAACTTCTGCCTGTTGTCTTGGTTTGGCTGTGGTTAATATTGAATATTAAGGGTGGTCACTTGCATCGCTTCCTCCCGGAGGCTTGCGTCTGCATGGCAGTGCATGGCCATATTCTAGTTACTTCCCTGAACAGCAGCAGCCTGCATGCTCTGATCCCTGTGCCCTGACCTCTCACCAGGTCGCATGGAGTCGATGGACACCACCCCACCATCCGCAGGGAGGAGGAGTTGGATGAAGATCGCTTCTCTGGGGAGTATTACAGCGGGGAGGAGTTTTATGAAGATGACAGTATGCTGTCAGGGGAGAGGTATTATTCTTTCTGAATTATTTACCTATACCTATGTGCAGTTATATGATTACACGTGGCAAATACAATTGAATCAAATTGAATTGAGTTGTGCCCTGCTCAGAACAGGAAACATGTATAAAGATCTATAAAGAACCAGAAACTTAATCCAAATGAAAGGGTTTTGGGATTGTGAGTGCAAAACCTTTGCCGTCCAACTTGCTCTTTATTCTCTATGTGGACAGGTATCAGAACAGTGACACGGAGTATGAGACTCCCAAAGGTTACCATCACCCTGACAGTTACTATGAAGATGACGAGCAGCCTCTTTACCGCGATTCACGGAGGTCACCAAAGAGACGGTTACTTCCTGCCACGCCTCAAGGTATCTTGCCCTCTTGTATCCTGCAGCATGCCGACGTACAATTTGTTTAAGTAATACATTTTAGATAAACTAAAAGACAAATGTGTCTCGCTACATTATATGAGTCATGACAAATTCAAACATTGGCTCCCGACACCATGTATGAGCCAAACATTGTTAGAGAGTGTAAACCTCGAGCTGACACGTGCGTCTTATAACACACACAGCATCACCTGTAACACACACACATAAAATGTCATTTTAATTAAGTTTGAGTTTATTTGCATAATTTAAAAATACACAAACATAACAGATAACAATAAAATACTGTGCAGGAAGAATGTTCAAATGTTAATGTTCAAATATCACAATGTTATAGAGAACACAAGATTAATATACAGAGAACAATATGACTTAATGATAGTGATGGCAAACTATTAGAACAAGATTTGTTTGTCATCACAGGGTCACTTTGTTAAATGCACTTGTAATGATACATTCACTGTATGATTTGCACACTCACCCAGTTTCCTATTCATTGAGTGTTTGCATGCTGTCAAAGCTTCCTGCATGAGGTCACTCACTAGTCCACTCCTGACTCGTTCAGGTCACAGGAGGCCATCCTTCAACTTTGAGTGTCTGCGCAGACAAGGTAGCCAGGACGAGCTTCCACATCAGCGTACTGCTCTACCACTGCACCTTATGCAGCACCAGGTAACACAGGCACCTGTCTCCCTCACGTGTACTGTTTGCTCACATTGTTTTGAACACTGTCACATTTTGGACTTGGAATTTATTATTTCCCTTAGTCTATAAATTAAATGATATAAAACATACTATGTTTATTTGTAGAAGCAAGGTAAATTGTGAACACATCCTCCTGGAGTAGCAGTAGCAGTTTGTATCATGTGTCTCTCCTGACCCATCAGGTTATGGCTGTAGCAGGCCTGGACTCCAGCAGAGCCCACCGCCTCTCCCCAACCCGCTCCACCCGCTCCTGGGCCACGCCCCCTGCCACACCGGCGAGTAAAGACCAGTCACCGTACTACACCCCTCTCATCCGAGTGGACCACCAACACAGGGAGAGCGCTGCTAGCAGCCAAGTGTCCGTGCGCAAGAGCTCCTGGTACACAGACGACCCCGAGTTCTCCCAGAGGACGTACTCACCTGTCCACTTGCAGGTGCCACCTGAGTACCACAACCAGTACCACCAGAAGAGAGGCAGCGCCACCAGTCTTGTGGAAGCGGTGAGTTTGAGGGTTGGTCGGGATGTGAGGAGAGGAGTGTGTGACCATATCATTTGATCTCCCACGCACATTTCTAGCTGCGACCAGCTGCTCTACAGGTCGGTCTGTCAGTCGGTTGGTTCATAAAGATGTACCCATACCATGGCGGCCACAGTTTTTGCCCTAGGAGGCTGAAATATGGCGTGGAGGTCAAGTGTTTGTGAGGTTGTGTGTGTAGTAATGCATTAACGAGTGTATACATGCATGTACGTGGTTGCAGCTATTGAGAATTTGTTAGATTTATGCTGATGTCGCATCAAAATGTGACAAGCAAGATAAGTAAAAACAAGATTGCAGAAATCCCAAGTAACATATTTTTTATTTATTCTTTCGAGCAGGTTTTGATATCAGAAGGGCTTGGGAGATATGCCAAGGATCCCAAGTTTGTCGCTGCCACAAAGCACGAGATAGCAGATGCGTGTGAGATGACAATAGATGAGATGGAGAGTGCAGCCAGCCACCTGCTGAACGGAGGGATGGCCCCGAGCGCCAATGGGGTTAACGTGTTCCCCCTTCTGACTCCAAGGGACTATGAACTGCAGGACACTGCAGCCAGCTACAGCGACGAGGAGCCAGAGACAGAACCCAGAGCTCCTTATGAGGAGGACCTGGCAGACGAGATGATCTGCATCACGACTTTATAGCACTGGCAATCTGCAACTTAGAACCTTGTCAGACTACAATCAGTGGAAATTAAAAAAAGAAATGCATCTGTTGGCTCTGACCAAAAGAAGTGCCTTTTACATTGGAGAGAAAAGGCATATAGAAGAGAGACACATTAGTCCTGTTCATTTAATTGTTCTCCACCTTCCGGCAACGGAGGTCACAACAAAGAGCCAGATTCCTGCTGAGCAAGAAGGGACTGTCAAAGGCCTTGAGCTGGAGGTGACATACAGGTTCAGCCTGCAGCCTATCAGAGATAAGGACATTGATGCCAGTGAAAGATGGACCAATTGGCAAAGGTGTGAGATACTCTCTAGGGCGGGTCTTTAAGGGTGATGACAATCAGATGTACGGTGTCATTACCTCGGTCACTTTATTAAGGGTTGGCATATCATGCAAGTTTTCAATGCAAGCATAGAAAGGCATATCCCCCCCCCCCCCACCCCCGTATTCGTTAGTATGACTTGATCCCTTTGTTGTTTTAGAGCAAGACCGTTTAATGATCGCTACAGCTGAGTCAAAAAAGTAAAGATCACCAGTAGAGTTGAACCAGATTATGCAGGAACTAACTGTCCTCCTTATAGCATCATTCAACTTGAGATATATACTTTTGAAGCAACAAAAGCATTTGTGATAAATGCACTAGCAGGCAGGTTGTTTTAAAATTTTAGAATATCCTGATTAATATTTCATAGTTGATATGCTGTAAATTGTATTATATAACAAAAGAAACTTTGTAAAGAGATATTCTATATTTTGTAATTATGTATCATTTAAAAGATCAGCAATATGGACCCTTGTGACTCCTGTTATGCTATAAAAGCAAAATTATTTATTTGCCTTTTGTTTTGCTAACATGCACCCTTTTTTTTGCTATGAAAACAGCATTTTTAAGAAGTTCTGCTTGTGTGACAACACTACTGCACAAGATATGCAAATAGCTTTGATTTCTTAGCTTAGGAGTACACATGTTACTTCATTAAACCAACACCAGTTGCATAAGGTTAAGCCCCCTTTAAAGGAGCATTTTTAGGATCCAGCGCTGAAATTTTATACAGATGTGATGAACACATTTGTTTGCATATTTTGTGCAGGGCATGCACAAGAATTTAAAATGCATAGTGCATTAACAATGCTGCTTTTTTAGTTTGGTTTCGTCAGCCCCTACTGAAATGCCTTTTTGCTGCTGAAAGAACGAAAAATGATAGATGGTTATAACAGGGATAAATAAATATTTCTCATAGCTTGTGCTGGGATTTTCCATGACATACTCTTAGTGGATGGTGTAATTCCATTCAACCTTTGTACTGAATCTTGGCAATCACATCTTAGCCTTCATGTAGTGCGTGAGGCCTCGCAGCCTGTGGTGGCAGGAGGCTCACGCACACATCCAAAGGTCAGAAACAGTCCAACATGTGTTGTAGGTGGAAGGACAGAGGGTGTCCTGGTGTCAGGATGCTGGAGAGAGGCTAAGCAATACTAACCCCCCGCCCCTTTCTCTCTCAGCCTGCCTGGTTCCTGCATACAGTATACCTCGTTAGGCAACGGTGACAACATATCATTGTCTCTATTTACCTGTCTGTCAGTGTCCCAGTGGAGTCTTTGAAAGCCATTAGGTAGGATTGAACCTGGACTTTGTGTTTTTCTCCTAATCATATTTATTAATGAGACTAGGAGGGAAAACTCACGCTGGATGCAAAAAAAAAAAGGAGCAACTGAAGCCCACAAGTTGGAACACAAGACGACAAAATATATTTTAGTTTTTATCAATTGTCATTTATTTATCTATTACAATGCGGATACTGGACTAAATGAACTGAAGTGGGCTTTTTCAGGCATTACCATTGAGAGTTTGGATTACCACCTAGGATATTTAGGGTTAATGTGTCGTTCATGAGTGTTTGATTTGTAGGCGAGTGCGTACTGTACTCTAATTCAACCGAATACTGTCATGACAATGTAGGTTTTCCATTTTGTGTGCACATTGAAAGGGCTCTTTGAATTGTTTGTGAGTAAAAAAAAAATGTGTTCTAGTCCTTTTGTTGATGACTGTCATATAAAAGGACCAATGCACATAACAGGCACATTGTACTATTCGTAGCAATTACAGTACTGATGAACTGAAGATATGCATTATTTTGTAAACACTTTTAAAAGTTGTGTTAAACTAAAGATGAAAAGAACTTACTTTTACCTCATGTCAGGGATTCCTGAAAAAAGAAAATAATGATTTGGTTCGGTCTATACCAATGGTATTTAAATATTAGCACATAGCTGTTTGTCTTTGCACAAGTAACTGTATAGTGCTTTTGTTTCTCCTTTTTCTAAACAGATTTGTGTATTAAGGTGAGACAATTTTGTACTTTTTGTGACTGTGTGTATGGTTTAGTGGAATCTATATTTGTCATTTACACCTCACCTTACAATGCTGGGAATGAAAGAGTATTTAAAAAATATTTTCAAGGTGCACTGTTTCTCTGTTCGCAGGTAGGGAAAAAAATACAATGGTAAAGTACCAGTTTACAGAGAAACACATATTGATTTGAACGTTTCTATTAGTTTTCTTCATATTGTTATGATTATAATTACTATTACAACTATTAATGTTCTGAAAGCTGTATTAAAATAGAAGATAATGTAAAATATGTACAAAAGTATGGAAAGACCCATGGTAATGTTCTCTACTTGAAAGTCTTGATATTTGCTCCTTAATGTTTTTATTCAGTAAACATCAGTTCTCTTAGTAGCAAATGCTTTACTATAACCTTCTAGGTTTTTTATCAATACATTTTTTTGTATTTTTCATTTTCTTTTGGCCTTGACTTTATTTGAATCGATACTGATATTTTATTTTCTATTGATCATCATTGAATAAACTTATGCTGAATTACTGTTCTCATTTATTTGTATTCTGCACTGTTTTCATCACTACTAAGTCATTCGCTTTGACATTAAAAACAAATCTTCATATCTACTATAAAATCCCAGTTTAAAAAACACAAACATTCAAACACTGTAGTCGTAGTTTCACTGATGTGTAGCAGATGAAAAACAAAGGATGTGTAAACTGAATTCTACACATTTCAGCCCAAAATCAATTTACTGGGTGGGTGAAGGTGTGTCAACATTTAGGCGGGAGACACTTTGTTGGTTGTAGGCTCTATAGTCGTCATCTCTGACACCTCATCATCCACCGAGGGCTCTTTCCCACACAGCAGGAAGGGCACTGCGTATTTACGAAACTATAGAAATTGAAATAAGTCAGAGCGTCAAAAGTTCATCCAAGACATACTTTCTCTTTTTATCGTATTAACAAACAATTGTGTTGCATTATTGTGCATACAAACTGCATCCAAGTCATATCATTTATACTATATAACATTATTCAACAATACTGTAAAATATATTACCAAATGAACAATGATTTAAAAAATGTGGTCACAATAAAAGTTCACTCTAACATGTGCAGTTTCATCACACAGCACAAAGCCACAGATGTCGCAGGGTTTGAGGGAGCGTGCAATTGGCAGAGCTGTTGCCCGTGAATTCAATGTTCATTTCTCTCTATGGTGGTCACACCAGATACTGACTGGTTTTCTGACCCCCCCACACCTGTGCAGTAATCCTGCTGTCTAATCAGCATCTTGATGTGCCACACCTGTGAGGTGGATGGATTATCTCAGCGAAGGAGACGTGCTCACTAACACAGATTATACAAATTGTGTGAACAATGTTTGAGAGAAATAGGCCTTTTGTGTTCATAGAAAAAGTCTTAGATCTTTGATTTCAGCTCGTGAAAAATGGGAGCAAAAACAAAAGTGTTGCGTTTATATTTTTGGTCAGTGTATATTGAACTTTTAAGAACTGAGGGTAGTAGGACACTAATCAAAAGATCCTCACAGTGAACTCTTAAGAACTGAGGGGAGTGTGGCACTAATAACAAGATCCTTCATTAGAGAAGAATATCTTCTACGATAATTGGCAAAGCATGCAGGGCACAAAGCCACACACTGCACACAAAATATAAAGAAATGCAAAAACTTAAAATTGCATTCTAATAACATAAATAAATGGAATTACTGCCAAAACATTCCTGCAGATTAAGTATTTTCAACAACAACAGAAGCAGTATTGTAGTAAATATAGCCAGTGATGCATGACGTCCACTTTAGTGGACAGATTAATTATTTTAATTTCCTCCCAAATATAGAATCAATACTTTGACAATTTATGAATTATATGATTCCTTAGTTACTTATGTCAATTTTTTAAACTGCAGGGGTCTCTTTCCATAGAAGGATTGGCAAGGTATTGATGAGCGACTGGAAGTTTCTGGCTGTCTGTCTGCCATCTTGGTTTTGAGAAATGTATCTTGCACTTACAGCAGCTTGCCACTGAGTAGCAGTGTACGGGATGATGCAATAGTGTTCACTTTAGTGGCTGATGTGCAACTATACCATCAAAACCCTGCACATACAAGAAAACAGCTTTTGAATAGCTGTCCACTGTAGTGACCTCTATGCATGAAAGGGTTAATGAAGTTGTAACAACGTTGTAATAATGTCAAATATGGCATTATAGGAGAAGTTTTAACTGTTGACCATGCCAATACCATGTATTAAAGAAAAAACTTAAAATGTGCTTATATCTGCTTACAATTGCATTGTGGTGTGTTATACATTTATTTATGTTATATGCAAGTATAAAAAATGTAAGTAAAATTATACAATTAATAAGTTTTTGTAATACATTAATGTATACACTCTTAGTTTTTCTATAGTCTTGAAAAACAATTTGAATAAAGAAATTATGTTTCTTTTAAATGCACTACTAAGGGTAGGCATACAAATCATGATTCGTATACATGGAATATTTTAAATGTACCTATAGAGTGATAATATCTACAATAAAACATGTTATTGTTACATTAAAATGTAGTTACGTCTTAACCCCAATACCCTTAAACAAGTTACACTGTCATCATTACCACTAGATGGTGCTGACAGGAAGTATTTCAGAGCTGATTCACAGCAAGGTTAATTTCCTTTACTTTGTTCATCACATTTGGCAAAATGAAATCCTTATCTGTACATGGCGTCACCTTACCTGTTTGTTGAGGAAGATATAGATGATAGGATTGTACGCAGTGCTGCTCTTGGCCAGGTAAACAGGCACTGTGGCTACCAGCGGGGAAATCACCACATCAGGGTTGTTGACCACCAGCATGGCCAAGCCGGCATATGGCAACCAACTGATGAGAAATGTGAGGACCATCATAACCACCATGGACGCCACCTTCATCTCTCCTTTAGCTACTGCACCACCTTCCAAATAGTCCATCTTTGATACCTGTGGCAGAATATTGTTTAAAATAGTTAGGGATCCGTTGGCCTGTGGCTGCGTGCCACAAGAATGCAAAGTCTCAGGTTCGATTATGAGCCCTGCGTCATGTCACTATGCACACTATGAAATACTCCTCTACTTAAAATTAGTAAAAGCAGTAAAATTACCAAAACAACAATGTAAAAAACATTATAAGTCAAATTCTGCATTCAAATGTGTACTTTAGTAAAAGTACACATTTGTATAGAAATTTTAATATAAAAATAAAAATACTCATTCTGCAGAAAAAAGGCCCATGTGATTAAATACAAATATAATATATTTTTATTATTATAGATTGCTCTTACTGATGCAACAAATAAGCACTATTTCACTGTTGTAGCTGGTCAAGGTGGGCTCACGTTTAGTAAAGGGTCACAAGATAAACCTGAGGAGTTGTGAGATGAGCAAAGAAAAAGAAAATAAAGGTTATGGACACATTGAGGGGCCACAACACTTTTGTAAGGTTGGGAGTCACTGGTTTAATCTGTAACATTATATTTGATAACCCTAGCAAATGTATTTTAATGTCAAATCTTATTTCTAAAATGTAGTAAAAAAAGTATAATAATAAGTGTAGTATGGGAATATGGAAATAGTAGTGTACCTCAGTAGTAGTAAGTATTAGAGTACTTGAGTGAATGTACTTAGTTACTTTCCACCAAATGTATAAATGCTAACCTGGTGTAATGTCCACATTAACTTTGTGTAGGATGCCAAGATAATGAAAAAGGGAACTGCAAAGCACACTGCAAAGTAAGCCAGGATATAGGAGACGTTCGAAGGCTCTCGGTTGTGCCAGTCTGGTGCACAAGACTGTCCCGACGCCCTCTAGCTCATACCTGCCCCAGCCAAACAGGGGAGGTAAGTTCCAACTGAGGGACCACAGCCAGGATATGGCAATACCTCCGAAGGCATGCTTTTTCTGAAAGGTTATTTGCCCCAACGGCTTACACACAACAAACATCCTCTCCACTGCGATCAGAGCGACTGTGCACAAAGATGTGATGCCTGTGGAGAAGTGAGCAAAAAGCAAAGTCACAGGGAGACGAGAAGAAGGAGAAGAAGGAAAAGAAGGAAAGAAAATGTGATGAATATTATTAAATTAAAAAGATGTAAACACAGTGATGAAATGTGTCATCCTATTAAATATTGAAAGGATATGCATGTTGCACTATAAGTCTGTAATAATATGAGCAGTTTTAACCTATGCTGTGCTCCTCTTTCACTCACCAAAGAAGGACACTGCAAAGCCCTCCATCACACATCCTGTTCTTCCCAGGGAGAAGTACCCCTGAGCGTTGTTGACCACAGACAGCACCCCTCCGGTCATAGCTGTTCCCAGGTCAGCCACAGCCATGTTCATCAGAGCGTAGTTGAGCGGCTGCCTCAGCTGCTTGTGCAGGAGTGACACGATGATCACTGTAGCGTTGAGTATGATGGCCGGAACGGTGAAAATGGCCATAATGATGGCGAGAATGATGAAGCCAGTGCGTGACAGAGGGGGTTCCCCATGTCGGCCAATGTAGGAGGAAGCATTTGGGGAAAAAACTAATGGCTGCATGGATGCAAAGCTTTTTAGAAAAATGTGGTCAGGTAGTTTCTTCTTGTCCCAGAGCTTCTACATGAACAAAGTGTCACTCCTAGAGTGTGACAGCTGGGATAAGATGGCCAGTCTAAGCATAAGTCCTCCAGATCTGGATTTAACAAAGAGTAATTCCTCCAAATGATGATCCTCGATTCCCTAACCCTTTGCTTGATTGTAAAGGTATTTAAACAGGACGTCTCCACAGTGCTTCTAACCAGGATCAGTCAACTAAGCAAGTGCAAAAAAAGAAATGTGTGTGAGGTGTGTCACGACAAAATGTAGTAACTACTTTAAATATGAATCTTTTTCACTCTCAGTCTGTCTGTCTGTCTGTCTTTCTGTATGTCTGTCTGTATGTCTGTCTCGCTGTCTGTCTGTCTCGCTGTCTGTCTGTCTGTCTGTCTGTATGTCTGTCTCGCTGTCTGTCTGTCTCGCTGTCTGTCTGTCTGTCTGTCTGTCTGTCTGTCTGCTTGTCTCGCTGTCTGTCTGTCCTGTCTGTCTGTCTGTATGTATGTCTGGCTCGCTGTCTGTCTGTCTCGCTGTCTGTCTGTCTGTCTGTCTGTCTGTCTGTCTGTCTGTATGTCTGTCTCGCTGTCTGTCTGTCCTGTCTGAAATTGGTCTCGCTGTCTGTCCTGTCTGTCTCGCTGTCCTCTCTTTCTCTTTCTCGTTCTGTCTCTCTCTCTCTCTCTCTCTCTCCTCTCTCTCTCTCTCTCTTGGTTTCTCTGCTCTCTCTCTCTCTCTCTCTCTCTCTCGCTCTCTCTCTCTTGGTGTGTCTCTCCTCTCTCTCTTTGTCTCTTCGGTCTTTTATCTCTCTGGTTTTCTATCTTTTCAGTCTTCTATCTCTCTTGGGTTTTGTTTTTTTGTATTGGTGTTCGGTCTCGCGAAGCCTATGGTGTCTCTATCCCTCGTGAAGGGGGTGGGCGGGGGGGTAGCGGGGGAGTGGTTGGTGGTGTTCGGTGGAGAGAGGAGAGGGGGGATAGAGAGAGGAGAGGGAGTAGGAGAGAGAGAGGAGAGAGAGAGAAGAGAGGGGGGGAGCGAGGAGCTCTCGCACGAGTGTAGGGAGAGAGCGAGGCTAGATAAGAGATAAGTATAGAAGAGACATCGCTAGCTAGCTCTCTCTCACGGTGTTGCTCTCTCTCTATCTCTCCTATCTTAGCTCTCTCTCTCCTCGGGTCTTCTCTCTGTCTCTCTCTCCTTCTCTCTCTCTCTCTCTCTCTCTCTCTCTCTCTCTCTCTCTCTCTCTCTCTCTCTCTCTCTCTCTCTCTCTCTCTCTCTCTTGTATCCTTATACAAACCAGGGGTCACAGAAAGTTCAATAAGCATCAAGTGAGGTCAATGTATTTACAGGAGCACATGTAAGAACAATATACGTATGTTGACCACAGTGCTTTACATAAACCATTTAAATACATTAACACAAATGAAAATAAACAGGTAAGCGTGTTGCCAACATTAAAAAGGGATTGTGTAGTTATGTGGTCTCTCTTCTTGGTAGCAGTGAGGATTGATACATTGTGGACAAGCCTCCAACCTAAAGCAAGTCAGAGTCGGATGAGAGCATGTGAAACGTGTAATAAGGTAATAAAGTAATGTAAAAATATATATATTTTCAACCCGAACGTGGACAAATAGAATAATTGAATAATCAAAGTCATGTTTCATGTTTAAGACATGCAGCTAGATGGGACTATTAAACTGATTAATATTCAATATTGACATACTTGAACGTACGTGCCAGTATGTTCTTCACTATTACTGGAACATTTTAAATATTTTGATTCTTATCTTTAGGATTGGAGTAGCTAGACGAGGAAAAGAGAATTTTAAAACCATCATAGTTATAAAGAGTAAAGATATCTTTCCTCCAATGAGGGCGGTGGAGATGGATTCTTTTGTTTTGTTTTTAAAGCATGTAAAACTCTCCTGGAAATCAAATCTATTTCCACTACAGACCGATTTGACCGAGTTTGTTTAGTGACAACTTGATGTTTTTTGTTTGTGTGGATGAATATATGTACGGGAAAGATTTACTTCATCTTACATCTTAAAGAACAAACTTTTATCTGACCTTGGGGCTTAAAAACGTCATCCTGATGTACTGCACATTATTTTAGTTGACGATGGATGATTATATGTGTTTGTATATGTATATGTTTAATGTGAGGTGTTTTGGTTATGTTGTCCATCCCCTGCAGTGTTATATATATACATCTGCATATGAATGAAAACATTAGCTGAGATTTAACTCCAAATGTGATTGGTCCCTTTAAATTTATGTTCTACATATGACAATATTTTCTGCAAGTCGGTTCCAGAATAACTCCATGTCCCTGCAGTGAGATCCCATTTAACCCAGGCGGTATTCACAAAGTGGTGAAGTAACTGGTTAAGCTCTTATTTCCGTACACAATGGAGTGTCAGGATCAATGTGATGTGCTATAAATAAATGTCTAACAGACAAGAGTCGGATTAATGTTGAATATCAAGGCATTAAAGCTTCAGAGATACTTAAATATGATAATGTGTCTGTACATGAGTTAACAACATATAGTTCACTGATGAGAGATGTAATCTTTGTGCAGTCAAAGCTCACCGGATGAGAATAAGTCGAGAGTTGCATTTGGTCTGACATGAATTAGCCCCCGGCTGCTGAGGGCACAAGGTGAAGTAAGTCCCTGGAGGGGTAAGCCCCTGGAGTGAACATGACAACAGGTGTCCAATGTTTCACCTTCTAAGAGGGTTATATGCAATCAAGTCAAGAAAGAGATTACAACGGTTTGAGTTGAGACAGCAGTCTGGCTCCGGTTATAAAGATGTTAGTCTACAACAATAACTTTCATTTTGAATCAATTGAAAAGACATACAACAGAAGCACTTTGTTTTATTCTTTGTCTGTGTACTAAAAACTACATGTTCATGAAATGTGAGTCTGGCAGTTTGACTTTAAATCCTAAAGGTCCACTAAGTTGCTTTTGCAGTTTTGTGAGTATGAACTTACAGCGAGCCAACCTTGACAAGAACTCCTCAAAGTGCTGTGGATTAAATGATACCAGATAACAAAACCATCTCCATGAAAACTGAGCAAACTCGACTCTCTTATGAAGTCTGTGCTGTGTGGTTGAAATCCACAAAAGAAAGCTTGTAAGTTAAGCTTAAACCTAGATTGTTTTTTCCTTATGTAAAAGCTTTAAATGTGTCGTTAGAACATACCGAAGAAGATGCTGCACTGCGAAACCAAATCCAGCAACTTGAAGCACCTAAAGGCGTGAGAGGCGTGATACTTGATTTAATAGGTCCCTAAACTCTATTTCAGTACATAATGTGGGCAGTGAAACCCATAACATAAAACAAAACACTGTAAATTACTCCTTGAAACTCCCCCTCCACTCTAAAATGTGTTTTGCTTGTTGTTACTTCACTGTGATGTTTGAGCTTCGCTGTGCAGAAGGATGTTTGTGCAGAGTTTGACATGAGAAGGCTGTTCAGAAAGTGTATCTGTGTTTACTTTTCTTTCTTGAAGACCTACAAACATTTCAGACATGTACTCACAACATAATGAATTTACATTTAAAAAATATGTTGGATAATTAAGAACATTTTAAAAATAGAAAAGGGATGAATAAACTCCACAAATATCAAATTATTAGTTTCTTTCTTCATTATTACAATATTATCATTAATATTCTTTTCTAAAGATTTGATCATACAATTACACACTTGTATCACTTTATTTGTTGATTTACATGTATGTGTGTAATATTTACCATATAATCAATAAGTTCACTATGAATTCAGTGTTAAATGTATCATTTTCAAAATGTGTAATTACACTTTTACACAATTACAATCAAATAGTTCACTGACATGAAAAATACCTTTTTCATCCCTGTGTTTTCAATTTTACTCAAAGATAGACCTTTTCCCAAAAGTAAGTCTCAATCAATCCTTATGAATGGTTTGGAGAAGTTATATATGTAACATGATTTCAAAGCTAGAAGGTCCTGTTGATAAAATGTGACATTTTATAGGTAATTTGTTAAAATAACAACTCAGTAGAAAATATAGTATATAATATCTGGTTTTCTAAAAATATAGTTTGGACTTAAATACCAAATATAATTTGGGGTTTTAAGACATTTCTTGATGTTGAGTCTTGGACAAACATTAATAGAGATAAATAAACTAGCTAGTACTAGCATAGGCACAACTTATTATTCAAAGCAATGTATTTTATCAGTCTTATAAGTATCATTAAGATAATTAAAACTGTGTTGGAAGCGGCTGGAACCCATTCAAATGCACAAAGCAAAAACATATTGCACACATTGCAGATTGAAAGATACACCATCAAACCAAAAATGCATACAGGCACTGTGCGGGTGGAGGTCATGACATTTGTATCCTCTTGCGTAAAGGATAGTGGTGAGACTGGTGCAACGACCCAGAAGCCGGTCACATAATCTTTGCTCAAGGACACTTCAGCAGGACTCAACCAGACAAATACAACTACAGGACTTTCCTCGGTATTGTGACAGAGAACTGCTTTTATTTGCCGTCGATAGTTAATTAAAGCAGTCAGGGAGGCGGTGTTGTGAGAGGGACTGGATGATACTGTCCGTCATCCAACATGCAGGCACCTTATCGGCACGTCCCAGACAGTACAGGCTCCTCACAACTTTGATGTACGATGCAATTACTGAACTAATAAAAGCTTCAAGTCGAAACACGGTTCCTGTGGTGGTGGAGGGGTGGAGGTGGTGCATCAACCCGCCTGCTGCCTTGACATCATTATCGCTTCCTAATCAGCGTTTAGAGATGACTATGGGAACATCTTCTGGTCTTATTTTATGCAGAAAGCACTGATGAATGTGGCGCACTGACCGAAACTTCATACTTCATGCGCGTGGAGTAGTTCCTTCACCAGAAGGGCCACAATTCTCAGCTAAAATAGGCCTCACACACACACACACACATACACACACACACACACACACACACACACACACACTCACACACACACAGACGTTATACAGAAGTTGAGAGTGCAAAACAGGTTCATAGGTCTAGATATGTATCCATGCAAAATCTTAATAATCTTTGTTTCTTATGTGTTGCAGACGATATGGCAGGGGGAGAGGCAGAGATGGGGAAAAGAGAGAGAAGAGAGAAGAGATAAAGACAGGGAAAGGAAAGGAGATGTCAATACAACCATTAGAGGAAGGACAGAATGAGGGCTGCCATTATTGAGTATAGGAGAGAGTTGAGAGAGAGCAGGCACCAAATGTTCACTTTATAGCATGGGACATTCCAAAGATCACTTTACAAAGGCGTATTAGTTGTGGGCTCCGGTTATGCACCTGGGAGGATTACCTGCCAGAGGAAGAACGGGTCAGTCTTATCAAGCTCCTGTTTATCCCTTACCAAAAGATATGTCCAGGGAATTGTATTTAATTATGCAAAGGCCAATAATATCAAAGGCTTCTCTGAAGTAAAAGGCACTGCTGGGTATTACTGCTTTCAATTTGTTTTGAAACGGAGTCCAGACCTCAGCATTGAGAAACCAGAGGCTCTTTCAGCAGCAAGAGCAGCAGGGCTGAGATGGTAGGAAAGTGATCTCAACAGTATGAAGACCTGCAGGAGGAACTTGAAATCAAAGATGTTCTATCACATCTTTGCGTTGAGTCTGGCCTGCAACGTGTGCGGTTTGGAAGGAAGGGAAGCCCTGTGTTGAACTAACTGTTGGGGAGAAAGGAGAGACCACGACAGTCCTTTGAGCCTTCAATGCAGCGGGAACATTTAGTCACACATAGGTCATCTTTAAGGCCCAGTTGTTCTTCTCTGTTCCACTAGGCCTGGCAGAAGACTGTGACAGTTTAATTGTCCAGGCTGTATTCAGGCGCACAGGGATGTTCCCTGTTGTCAAGAACATAATCCCTGATGTTGTGTACAAATCAACTATCGGGACAGAGAGGGCTTCCAAAGCAACTGAGCTGCCCATGGTAGAGGAGACACCAATCTTGACCTTCAGTGAGGCTGTGGTCTCTGAAGAACTGCTGATCAACACATCTCAGCAGAATATGGAGAATACCTTTTTCTATGTCTTCACTCGTGAGAAAGACACCTCAAACCAATGGCACCAGAATAGGGTGACCCTTGTCCCCCTTGTTGATGTTCTGACAGCAGCAGGAGATGCAAGTGTTTTTAGAAAGGTGTCTCTTTTTCCAATGCCACAGCTGAGCTTGAGATTCTCAAGTTCTCAAACCCCCTTCGTCTGAAGAACTGCATCCGATCTACAATCACAGAGATATGGCTTAACAACCTGCTTTTACTACTTTTACTAGTGTTTTTATTATTAGCTTGTGATATGCACACTTCGTACATTGGAAAATAAGCCCAGAGGACTAAACGTTGCTCTGCTATGGTGCTGTCTATTTGTATGTCAGTAGACATGTTGGATGTAAAGAATCAGGACAGGAGCCAGGGCCCAGGACGCTCCTTTAGAGTTGGTACCACTTAGTCCTTCATGTCTAATGTAAGAACACGCGTGAAGCATTTCCCAGCAGAGCGTTGAACACCTCAAAATGTTGCATGCTCAATGCTTGATGGCGGACCATTGTCCATCCATCCATCCATCCATCGTCTACCGTTTATCCGGGGTCGGGTCGCGGGGGCAGCAGCTCCAGTAGGGAACCCCAAACTTCTCTTTTCCGCACCACATCCGGTACATTGTGCAAAAAAAAGAAGAGCTGCTAACATTTTTTCTGTAAGTACCCTGATGAGAAGGGGGAATGCATTTCTTAACATAATTTAGGTGTACAACGATATGCTAGGCTGAGATTAAAAGAAAGTTGTTGAGAAAGAGTTTACTAGTCTATTACATCTTCCAAAGCTGGATGCCTCCCCCCATTTCAAAACTCATTCTGGCGCAGCTGAAAGAAGATGAACAACCCTCAACTTCCTGGTCTTCTTTAGAGGTCCGCACAAGACCAATACCCATTTTCAAACGGGAAAGGAGCCTCAGAACAAGGTCAAAGCCCCCCATCTACTATTAAACAAACATAGACCACATACATTATATTACCAAAACAAACAAGAACAGCAAATACCCCTGCACAGCGTGCCAGAGAGTGCATGGTGATATGAACCAAAGACTTCAGGGGACTCATGGTGCCAGGAGAGCTGTGGAGAGGACAATGACATCCTTGATGAAGATGGTTACATCTGCAAATACTGTGTTTGAAGGGAATGCAGAACAAGACTAACAAGACCTGACTAGATGAGATGTTAAGACCTAGAGGAGATGCTAATGCTTTGTTTGTCAAAGATGTCCTAACACACACACACACACACACACACACACACACACACACACACACACACACACACACACACAAATAATTACATAAATGATTAGTTCATTGATAAATAAATGCATTTTTCCATTAAATATTTGTTCAACTTTTATGGCGTGAAATGTATTTAGGGTGTTGTTATTATGGCACACCAAAGACAATAGTTGCTGTCAATTTACTGTTGGAATTAAAATATAATAATGTGTTTAATTATTTTTATATTACCCCATTTCAACTGAACAGCTGGCCCATTTTATCTGAACATTGTGTCATATTGTAGCTCAAAAGGAAACCTGCTGATACTTCCAAAACAATGATCTGTTTTCACTTTTTTACAAATAAATATTTAAGGGACCCATGCCAATTAATGCAAATATCATTAGATCTCGTGATGCTTATTTGATGGTCTTATACTGTAAGTCATTTACCAAAAAGTTGCACATTTTAGCTGACACACTTTGGTGTAGTATTGCTACTTTTACTGAAATAAATTATTTGAAATGCAAGTATCCAGCTGAACTCAGTGTGCACATCTTTTTTTCTTTTACAGTGCTGCTGGCAGTGCGGAAGAATTCATCAAACATCTGCAGTCTCATTATCGCCCACAGAGCCATTTTATGTCAGGAATCTCCCCTTATTCTGTGCTTTTTATTTCAACATTCAATTTCTAAATAATCCATTATGGCATGCACTACATAGGCAACTGTCAGAGCATTTATAATAAAATAAAAAAACACACACGCTTTCGCAGCATTTTGTGTGTGCAACGTGGAGATTGGAGAAAATACAGTACACCAAGCGTGTACAGTATGATGCAGCGTCAGCGTTAAATGCAACAACTTCTGAACAGTCGACATGAGAGAAGTGTCGCAGACCGAAGCACAACCCAAGTTCAGTATTAGATTTTTCAGCATTTTGCAGATGCATTTCAATACTGTCTGTCGCTCTGTGGCCGGTAACACCTGTCCATGCTTCTCTTCTCAGCTGGAAACTGAATAGAGGAACCCCCCCCCCCTCGTCTACAGGAAGCAGATCCTGTCGATTTCACCTCCTCAAGATTTTCGGGCTTCGTTGCAAACATGCATACGACACGCTTCCAGGGATAAAAGATCCTGCAGCAGTAAGCCGACTGGGGGGGGGGTCCCTTTTTAGGGAAAGGCAGAACTAGCAGAGTATGGATGCTGGAGGGTGAGTCGCTCTCTCTCGCGCTCTCTCTCTCTCTCTCTCTCTCTCTCTCGCTCTCTCTCTCTCTCTCTCTCTCTCTCTCTCTCTCTCTCTCTCTCTCGCTCTCTCTCTCTCTCTCTCTCTCTCTCTAATCAAATACAGTAGGCTACGTGCCGGCAGTACCTCGACTGGAGACGGTGTACCAGGGTCCTGCAGAACAGCACGGTACAGGGACGGGATTTTTTTTTACTGTACAGATACTTTATAAGCAGAGCTGAAGATGCTGGCGGACTGGAGGATCCTGTTCTCGCACATGTGCAGCAGCAGCCTCCTTCTGCTCTGGATCCTCGTCGGCTTGAATGTGGTGGAGGTGGCGGGGTCCCAGCAAGGGATCCCTCTGTCAGTGTGAGTGAGACGCAGCTCTGCAACTTTACTTTCACATGCAATTAACTAATATGTTGATCTCTTACAAGCAGGAAATGAAGCCATTAGAAGTGCAGCATTTAAAATATACTTTATTTTTATTTATTTGTAATGCAGTTTTGGAGATTAAACAGGTGACAGGTACAGAGAGAGATTGGGATTTTTTTTGGTGTGAAATTCTCTACAAGCATCTGATTGTTGTTTGTCTTAAAATGACTACCATGTAGAGTTTAATTTAACCAAGAAGTGGAGTTTAGTTTAGATGTATTCTCCCCACTCAGGCCATATTACAGGTTGGTAGAGGGTTATACTACTGGTGGGAAATACTTAGCAATTACATATGTGATTTTTGCAAATAAGCAGCATGATTAAAAATCACAGAAGGTGATGAAATTCAAAATGGAGCATGATGATTAAACTGCTACAACAACGAGGTTAGGACTTGTGTCATATGGTTGCATTAGTTACAATCAATACATAGATAATAATTATGATTATATGTGTTATTAATAAGTCAGAAATAATATGTGTTACCGTATGGTTCTGCAAAACACAAGACATTTTAATATTTCATGGACTATAGGGGTACATTTTACAGGCCCCTTCTTTTTATCCTAAATTTATAATAATTAAAATTGATAATAAGCAGGTCATTTTAAACCAATGGACCCCCCCCCCCCCCCCCCCCCCCCCCCACCCTTTAACTAAGTGTATATTGTTACAGTTGAAATCAAAAGTATGCAGGCCTTCACAGGTGTAATATAATAATTTCCCATTTTCCACACATTACAACAATAATGAACTGATGGTGATACACATTGTTCTTTTGTTCTGTGGCAGATTGGGTGATTTGTTAATCACAAATTGTTTAATTGTTTACTCAGGGAACCTTTTTTTGCAGGATTTTGTTTCCTATTTGTACCTAAAACAAGGACTATAGAAAATTATGAATAAAAGTCAAAAATGTAAATACATAACCATAAAGTTAATATCACCGCGGATAACACTCATGCCAGAGTTACATATTTGTAAACTGTGTCCACAAACTCCAGAAGTCTAGATTGTGCACCGTTAAAAGATAAAATATCTTTTTTAAATAGTTGGTTTAGTTTAAAATCCACAATATTACATCAAAAATCCAAAAGATTTTGTAAACCAGAACATAAATTATTCCTAAAGAAACAGTTTGGGAAAAGGTTTGTGTTTAGGAAATACCTCTGAGCTGTTCTTTGCAAAGTTAACCACCGCATGTATCTACAAATCCTTTATTTATTTTTTAAACACACTTTTATAAACGCAGTCCTCCTTAATTTCCAAATCACTAAAACAGGTAAATTCTTAGGCGGATGTTTTACATTTTAGGTACAGTATTTCGCTGCCACGCTTAGTCAGAGTCATTTACAGTTGAATAGAAGAAGCTCCAATAACTACAGTATAGATCATCAAAATTACAAGCGATCATCTGTCAGGAGAGTGAAGGTCAGGGACACCGGGCCATGACGATAATTCTTTGACTGATAGTGTCAGAAAAAAAGCTAAAAGAAAGTGACAGCTGAGGAGAGATTAAAGGCATTAAAAGCAGCTGGGGTGAGGAGAGGACAGGGAGTGTTCAGTGGGGAGAAGGTGATAACAGATGTGAAGCTACACACATGACTGATGTTGAACTTAAATTATATAATAAGCAATAAATGGTTTCCAATATGTATTTTGTTATTAAATATATGATCTTGGGCGATGATTTAGATATTATTTTCATTTATTTAATCCAATCGCTTACCTTTCTATGCATTTCTTTTCACAATTGTATGCACATTTCTCCATGACACTTGGGAGACTGTTGGCTAAACTGTTATTTGTCTATGTTGTGTTCTAGCGTGAAGCTCTGGGCTTCAGCATTTGGTGGAGAAATTAAATCCATTTCTGCAAAATATTCTGGATCCCAACTACTCCAAAAGGTATTCTTCTTATTTCCCAGTCTTGTGTGAGAACAAATACATTTTTTCCCTTTTGTCTGATGGTGATGTAGTTACACAATGTAATGCTGTATTCCCTCTCTAATGGCTGCAGACACATTTTGGTGTCTCAGATGAATGCTGATGCGTTGTTTTAGAGGAGACTCAGGTGTGTTTGGCAGGGAAAGAGCTCTGTGTGTGTGTGTGTGTGTGTGTGTGTGTGTGTTTGTACTTGATACGGCCCATTAACCACGGCTCTGATTCCTCTCTCATCTCATCTCTCCAGTTAACTCTCTGGAGTCAAGAGTTTCAACCTCTGGATATGAATGTGACAAGGAGACAAATTGAATAAGTGTGTGGTTGTGTTCGATAGTGGGTGAGGGGGTGTTGATATGGTGAGTGAAGTCAGCAGCGATGAGCGATGACCTAGTGCAGTAGTTTACCTTTCTGTCCACTTGATGGCAAAGGTGGGCTCTGTGACCCAGATACCCCTCAAATAAAACCTGCCTGTTTGCTATCCTGGCTCCAAAATGGTGGAACGAGCTCCCCATTGATATCAGGTCAGCAGAAAGTAACCAACCGGTTTCAACTGCACCTTGGACAAAAAAATAAAATAAAAAATGTAGCACTTGGTTTGGCTTATTAGAAGCTACTGTTCTGCACTTTAAAATGATGTCACCTGTTTGAAGCTAATGTACTTGCAAGATTCTTGCTGTTGTATCCTAATGGTTGTTTGCACTGACTTTAAGTCGCTTTGGACAAAAGCGTCAGCTAAATGAAATGTAATGTAATGTTCCCAGGCCTTCGCTGAGTCAGGTGGATGAATGGTGAAGTGTTTAATGTCTCCTTTACCCATGTTAGATTTATGATTGAAAGGTTACTCTTTGTACAAACATTACATTAATGTTTTATGGCCAATTTAAAAGGCATTAAATCCTAATTAACTCTGGGGTTTTTTTTTTGAGTTTCTTCTTAGAAGTTTTGACTTTACACAACAAGAGAAAAGAAACAAAATGCAGTGAGACAATAAAACATGCACACAGACTACACAAGCCATACAAATATGATAAGTTATCATCACATTTTAGAAGCCCGACATTTATAAAAAATAAAAAACCACTCACTGTGACCGTTCATTCATTCATATTCATTTCGACAGACTTCATGATACCTACTGACCATGGGAAATATTCACGCCCAACACACCGTGTCTTTATGGCTGCATCATTACATCAAAAGTAAATGTGCATTATGTCATACATGCTTCCCCAAAATGCAGACAGTATTAAGTATATTTTTGAAACTCTGGGATCTGCACTAGAATTTAAAATATAACAATGTAAAGAATTAAAAGAAGTTCTCTGGGTCTGACAAACGCATGGACACATATCATGACTGGACACAATAGAGAAGGTCTGTGGGTTGAAGAGGTTAAAGCCTGATAAAGGGTAATGTACCTACATGTCATATTTCAAACACACAGTACGTTTCCAGCACTTGAGGTTATTACCAACCTAATAATATATATTTTTAGGAAGGTTATAGAGGATGTTTTTTCTGTCTATTCAGCAGTTTAAAGTTATTTTAACTCCCCAGGTTGAACATAATGCATGCTGGGTTTAAATTCTGGGACATACCACAAACAATAAATAAAAGTGTACCTAAAACATCTCGTTTTAGTCTTTCTATTTCAGCAGTTTTGACTTTGAATGTAGTTTGTAGTGTTGTGTTGAATCGAACTACATTGTATTGAAAGGAGTTTTTAATTCTTTGTCAATCACATTTTACATACACAGTATTAAAGAACAAAAATGTCTTAGACACCTTTTAATAAAGCATTTCAATTCAAGAAAGAAAATGACAACAGAATCTAATCAACGCCTCATAGTTTAATTGTCAGAGGTTGTATTTATTACAGCACTGCATCACAGTGGACAGTGGGTATATTCAGTGAACATGACATCCATTTAACTCATGCGCACTATACATTTTGGGGCACTGTGACCCCCGTGTCTATAACAACTCTTTGCGTTCTTCCTGTAGGTTAAGTTACGACACGAGGCCCCGTCCTACTTATTAATCCTCTACATTTGATCCATTTTCACTATTTTAGGACCTGTGGGCGATCACAGCACCACGTCCGGGGACCAACTCCAGCTCTGAGGCCAGTGCCACGGTCAAGGGCAATAGCAGGATTAATTCAAAAAACGCAGCATGTCTTGCAGCGTGGGAGGAAAGCGGAGGAGCCAGAGGAAGTCCACGCAAACATGGGGAGAGCTTTCAAACTGCATATAGAAAGCGGCTCCTGGGTCCAAACCTCGGACCGCCTTGCACTGAGGTGACAGTTCCTTAATATAAGATATGATTTAAAGTTGAAATGTGTGATGGAAGCGGAAGCACTGTCCTTCCATTTGTTACCATATATTCATTTAATCTTTTCACAAAAACATTTTGCAAAATGCCCTACAGATTTGTTCCCTTTCTTTTCGTGTGTATGTAAGCACTTTGCTCGTGTTCCTGTTCATGGATGCATGTCTGGAGAGAGTTGTGCCGAGCCAGTCAGCACAAAGCAGTGAGCTGTGAGAGAACTGACGGGTCGTTAGGGGCTCGTCATTAAGGCTGATCATTAGATGCTTTTATGGTGAATTACCCGATTTCACTAAGATCTCTGCAAAAGGGGAAACACTGGGGCTCTTCAGGCTCCCGGCCTCACTCCTGCGTTGGTCATTGCTCTAATCAATAATCATGATCAGTGCTTTTGATGGATGGGGCTTAACCTCCTCTTGATGACTGGAGAAGTGTGAGAGAGGAGGAGGGGGGACTCGGGGACTCCGGGTGCTGAGGCGAGGAGGACAGGCGTGAAATGAACTGTTCTGCTCCACTGCGAGCCCACACTCTTCCTTTCAGTAGGTAATTTGTCGCCTCATGTACTGGTGAGTGTGTGTTTTTGTGTGCGTCTTGTCCACACAATGTGTAATGTGTTTTAATATGTGCTGCAAGCCTAAAGTGGCCCATGTTTATTTTTTAGATAAGATTATTGGAAGCTGACTGGACAGCGTGAGAAGATCAGGTTTTTGTTTTTATTTTGCTTGTGTGTGTATGTGTGTGTGTGTGTGTGTGTGTGTGTGACTGGCAGGTGTGGGATTATGTAATGTTATATTCCTCCGAGCTGTGGCAGGCTTTGTTCTGTACCACTGGAGGTCCTGTGTATCCAGCAGAATCAGCATTATGTGAGGTGTAGTTCATTACCCAGAATCGCCCAAGCTTGACACGTTATTATCTTTCTCCTGTGCTTTGACTCCATTTCAATTACCCTCTTACCATGCATAGCCTTCAGATCCAGCCCCGCCCCCCTCCCTCGGCCACCCAACATGGCCATCTCCAGCCAATCAGAGAGAAAGAAGCAGCATGTGCAGCCAATGATTGCGACAGGATAAAGACTATCAATCATTCTGTGTTGCAGGGAGGGTTTTATCAAGCGTTCATCTGAGACTGGCTGCATGCAGCTTGTCAGCCGACATGTGAAGGCTTATAAGCCTTGTTTTACAATTCCCCACCTCTCTGGAGTGGGACGCAGTGAAACAATAATGTTCTAAAATGTAAAATTTAAGAAACCCCTAATTGGTTAATCAACAATGTGAGCTGATTAAGTTTGCAGTATGTGTTCCTGCAGACAGAGTTTTAATATTTTTAATGTGTCAATACTACACTTTTTTTTCCCGATTTATTTTCAGAAATATAAAGAACTTGAAAAGTCAGTCAGAGTGGAAGAAATTGATGGTGTGAAACTGGTCAGAAACCTGGCTGTGAAGATGGAGGAAGTGTTCCGGAAAAAAGCCGAGGCCACCAGGGTAGGTCCAAATGTTACGTAATGTTTGACAAAAAGCATTTTATTATGAATTTATATTTCTGGAATATTCTGCTGCATTTTGTTGCGTTTGCCATAATTTCTTTATTAAACGCTAACTTTACTTTTTTGGTGGCTATGTGGAAAAACATTTTTAAATATGAGAACATGTTATATTGTTTTGAGATATTAGTTGGAAGAGTCAAAAGAAAATATTAATACATATGTTGAAAGTCTTGATTTTAAAAGTCAAACGTAGCCCCTCCTCACCACAATAGGCCTAATTTGCGTAGAGTCCCTAAATTGAGCAGATTAGAAAGCAGACTATTGTGCAATGTTCAAAGACCAAATGTTAATGTTAATGTAAAAGGTCCATCTGGAATATGGTCTAGCATGTAATTTATTACAGTCCAGGCCTGAGCCTTTGTCAGCCTCACAGCAGCAGCCTGTCTGCGACCTCAGCGCAGAGGAGCTTGTAACCATTTTAATGTTGCACCTCGCAGGGACTGTTGGGAAATGATAACGTTTATCTCCCGCGCCTGATCCCACGTGTGCGACACTTCATGACAGTTCCGCCTATAAATTACCCGTAAAGGAAAGCCGTAATTTAATAAACATGATTTGATTCCATGAGATGCAACAAAATAATAGGGTGTTTATTTTAATTTTTTAATTAGGTGAAAACAATAGAAGGCACAAATTTAGCTGTTGTAAAAAAAGACATCAGCACAGGTCTGATAAATACTAATCTGATGACGTCATCACTTTGCTCCAAATTGAAAAGCGAGTTTAAAAATGAGGCAGTGACCTCAATACAGTGGTGGAGGTCGAGTGTCTGCAGGTTTAAAATATGCATATCCTCTATTATAAATCAGAAAAACATGATATATTTTTCTTGATATTTTTTTTTTTTCAACTGCTGACGACATGAGATCTCACCACGAGGTCAATTGAATTTGGTCACACTGCCTCAGTTGTGTTTATGTGGCAGTTATTTTGACCCATGTGACAGATGTTAATTACCTGCTTGGCTCCGAAGGCGAGTGACTGTAACACTTCCCCCGGAAACACAGAGCCAAGCACATTTTCCAGAATCGAGTTATTACAGAAGCTATCGCTGCTTTGGTACATGGCATGAAATCCTGCTCCAACCTGCCTCCATCAATCATTTCACAGCTGCACTCCACAGTAGTGCCCTACATTTTATGCATATGTTTGTCCTTAAAAATGCCATAAGGATTTGCCAAGGAGGTTCTGTCAACATTTCCTATTATTGAGTTCAATTTAAAACAAAAGCTGGACATGGATTTCATCCAACAATTAATCTAAAGCCTGGCAGTGGTCCTCGATCATGTTCCTCTTCAATGGAATGACATTTGTTGAGGTTTGGAAATAATAGAGTGGCAGAGTGCAAACTGCACGTTTGAGAAACAGAGAGCAGCGGAGTGTAGAAAAACTTCCGGGAATGGATGGATTTACTGGAAACCGAAGTTTGTGGAAGTCTTATAGAATAGTGTCGCCAGAATATTTCCTAATGTAAATATGCATGTTTTATATAGCAATTGGCTCGTTTACATATGTTTTAACATATTACTTTGTGTGTATTAGCTCTTATTAACCAGCGTTTCTTTCCTCTCTCAGCGGCTGGTGGAGGCAGCAGAAGAAGCGCACCATCAGCATGAAGATAATCCCGACCTGCAGGTGAGGTTTGCCCCGGACAAAAGAAAAGGAAAGAGAAACATAAGTATTAAAATATGTGGTGTGACATTGTGTTAGACCAGGATGAATCATTTTTAGTCGGGTTGGGGAGATGATGCTGCAAGGTGAGAGAAGGGTAATAGGCCCTAAAAGTCTTTAATTGCGTTGGCATCGCCCTTCACACTGAGATCCTGTCAGCGGTTTGATACATAATGCTTTTTTGATAAGCAATGCCGCACATATTGAAGGCTGCAGCGCCATGCTGCCATAACTCACACTGACTGTGTTCAGTGTACTCGTAGCTCAAAAGCAGGTCTGTGCTGCAGCAGCGCCTTTAAATTCAGTCCAGTTGCCGAATAACTGTAATACAGTTTGGAGCTGTATTGCCAGTGTCCTGGTGTTGCATGCAGAATTAAAGGCTGTGCTGCAGGTTGTAATGCATGGTAAAATATTTCGATTAAAGTAGTAACATTTCCCAGGAGATACAGTATTTGACTCAGTCTTTATGGCGAAGGCGGAGATAAAAAATGGCCTGCATTTCTTCTAATTAGTCGTATTTCACGGGATATGCTCATGTGCGCAGACTCTTCAGGACGTTATGTAGCGGCTCTCATTGCGGATTTCCAGGACGCACTGAGCTTTCCTAGTGTCTGCAGAGGAAATGCAGTATTTCTGTCGTTTGCTCTCTCTCTCTCTCTCTCTCTCTCTCTCTCTCTCTCTCTCTCTCTCTCTCTCTCTCTCTCTCTCACACACACACTGTGTCCAGTGGACAAAGACAAATGAAACTCTTTTGCGCGGCGCATTGTTTCACTTTCGTGGCTCCAGATTGGAAACCCACTCGAGCAACAACACACTGAAATAACGGCAGCACTTTACAGTTAATAGTTGCATTTACATCATATGAATACATTTCAGTCCCTTGTTCCAACCTTTAAACACTTTCAACAACAGACACGACTGATATGTTTAACTAATAATAAAGGAAATAGTATTGTTTTGTTTACACCATTCTTCTTAAACATATTTTACGTTGACTTTAATACATTCATCCATTTCTTCCATACTTCATAGTTTGGTATCTCTTACTCTCAAACCAGCTGTCTTTAAATCAAATATATATATATATATATATATATATATATATATATATATATATATATATATATATGAACTCCAAAAATATATAAAAACACTAATATTAATTACATTCTTTAAAACATTCTTTTGCTGAAATATTTGAATAATATTTCTGTGAACTTGACATGATTTTTACAATAGTTGCGTTAGCTTTCTATTTATATTTAGACAAATATTGATCTCTATTATAACCATGTGTTTTTATAAATTACTGTATATGAAGGAAAAAAATGTATTCTTTTGATAAGCTATTTTGAATATTGTTATTCAAGCACTTTACATTCAGCACAGGCCTATCTCAGACATTTCATCTTAAAGGCCATAAAAATAATGACAATTCAATATCCACCTGCGATAATGATGTGATGTCATGATATTACTCCTCGTGGCATCATTTAGCCAGCCTCGCCTCCCCTGACACTGAACATTTTTCACGCACCATTTCACTGACCACAATGAGATAAGCCGGCTGCTCTTATCTCAGCTGCTTCGTGTCAGGACAGCCGGGTGTTTTGCATTGACCCGAGCATAGTCAGCGGTTCAAGGGTGTGCAGATCACATCTGATGGAGACGTGGCTCTAAAATCTTATTTACTTTAATGTTTCTTTGGCTTAATGTTTTCAAACAGAGCGTTTGCTTTTAACTCTCAACCTTTATGTGGGCCTAGAAAAAGCAACTAATAGATTTTGAAAATCAGGAACATTTAGATTTAAATCTAAATGAGAATTTTAAATAAAGCAGCAGGAATAAAACTGTTCAATGTTGTGTGTGTGTTTTTAAACTTTCTTTAATCTTTGTGCCAAAACCTTGTCAAGCTTCCAGTTAAAGGCCCGCATTCTGCTTTAAAGCATAAGTAAAATATAACAACCATTGTGTGATTTAGAATTGTTGTTTACTAGTATATTATATTTATTTATTTGAGAAAATAGAATATGTTATAATCAACATGAATTTATTTTTTAAATTGGCTGCTGTTATCATGGTAGTTTCTAAAGTCATAATTTCAGTCAGAAATGTAAGAACATTATGATGCAGAATAATGCTCTAAATGATTGGTGTAATAAAGTGTACAGTGTAGTTTTCCTATATCAAGGATACAAGGATAATATATTGTCATTGTACAAACAGGGTTGTGCAACAAAATGCAGTACGTTTTTCATGGATCACATATTACTGCAACTTAACATCTTAAACAACACGTCTCCTTGAACAATGTGATCCGTAACATCAGGGAAGTGTGCAGCTTCTGAACAAATTAGTTTCGACTCTATGAAGCCGTTAGTTATAAAAACCGCAGTAAGAGTCGGGGCCTGTTAAACCGTCGGGGTACAGAATAAAGCTTATTGGGACCCACCATCTCCAGATTTTGGAGTGCGGGTACACATTAAGGCCCAGCAGTCCGTAATGGAGCTCAGCTCTCTGCAGTATGGCCTACAGCTAACTGCAGTGGTGTAAGAGTCAGTGGGGTGTCTCAGAGAGCTGCAGTGTCCCATGGCCTGCTCTACAGTAATAACCGTGGTGGTTAACGTGCCTCTCTACAGCACTATCAGTTCTGCTGAGGGTGCACGTTTCTCTCTCCTGCTGCTCCCCCTCTGCAGCAACACCCCACCACCCTGCCGCAGCTCGTCAGAGAGCTGCTCAGGCGTGGTATGAGCTGTCAGGGGCTGCTTGATGGTGATGCCCGCGCGGCCTCCCCCGAGTGTGATGCTGTAGAGTCCATCACCCATCTCTCTCTCTCTCTCTCTCTCTCTCTCTCTCTCTCTCTCTCTCTCTCTCTCTCTCTCTCTCTCTCTCAGTGTAGACAATGAGAACAGGCCACAGTGAGGCAGGCCGGCAGTGAAAGACAGGACACACAAACTGTTGAGTTTCACTTTAAGGAGGCCAGACTTTCCACTGGCAGTCATGAAGTCCTATTTGCACGTCTCGGTCCTCCTTAGACCTCAGTGACTAGTGACTATTACAACGGCTGAAGCTAATTTTGGGAACATTTAAAAACTTCACTTATTAAATAGAATTTTACAAAGAAATCTGCAAACACTCATATTTATTATCTTTAGTTTAAAGACTGTAATAATTATGAGAGACTGCAGCTTAGTCGGTAGAGTAGATTCATTTATCTCTACTTCTTCCTGTCTGTGTGTCCAAGCGTCCTTCAGCAAGACAGTGAACCACCTCTTCTAAAGCAATGCCATTAAATAATATATATAATGTAATATTTCCACATTGTGAGAAGCCATGCTCTCGTGTGTTTTTTGTTTTTGACCTATTTTATAGTCTTATTCTTTTGGTTTTATTGTGACACCTGCTTTATTTTGCACTACTTTATTCTGTCCTTTTTTACTTCTCTGTGACCTTACAATGAGCTTATAATGCTTTGGAGGACAGAGCACACGTTATTGTGCATTTATAATAAATCATCTGTGGAAGACAGACATAACCTGCATGAGGGAAATGTGTCTAACCCCTTAAAGGACAGGCTCACATGTTTTCAAGTCTGCCGTACGTATAACATCATGTGCATTTGTTCTACATTTGAAATTGTTCTTCCTGTCCACACTGGAGATGGAGACAAACTCAGTCCCGGAGACAAAGAATTTATACTAAAACGACCACCTTTGGAAAGTACTTAGATAGTTCAGACTTCGACTGAACTTTAAAGTGCACGTTTGTGCACAGACCGGGACTGTGGATGTTCTCCCCCATCACTTACATTGAAATCCCATTAAAAAGGGATTTCTCGATGGCCAGTACTGACAGGAGGAATGGTTACTGCAACGAGAATGTTTTCAAAATACATATGGGCATGTGAGTACTGCTATAAGATAGATTTGTACAAATGTGAAATAATAATAACAATTTAAGTAATAATATCAACACTGCTTTTATAGTTTAATTACAGTTAACATTCGCCGTATTCCCTCTTTTCCTCAGTATGAGTACTTCAACGCCGTGCTGATCAATGAGATGGACGAGGAGGGCAATAACGTAGAGCTCGGAGGAGAGTTCCTTCTGGAGCCAAACGACCATTTCAATAACCTGTCAGTCAATCTGAGCCTCAGTGTGGTGCAGGTGCCGACAAACATGTACAACAAAGGTGAGGGCTCATCCTGCAGAATTATGTGAGGGTTATTTACCTACTGTGAGCTGATGAACGGGGAGGAGAACAGGAGGAAAGTAAATGGTAAACGTGAGAAATGGTAGCTGAAGCTGTATCAGTGTCACGGCCTGGGAGAAGTGGAGTTGGGGGATCAATAACGGTGCAGACATAAAGGAAAAGCAAGTGCAGACCTCTCAAAGAGAGTGGAAAGAGTGTAAGAGTGTGCAGAGAGAGGGGGGCGGGAAAGATGTTTGTCATACGCTTGCTGTTCAGTTGCTTCTTGTTTTTTAACGGAGTGTGTCACCTCTCTGTGTATCGCCAGGGCTGCTTTTGTTTGGCTATAATGAACTCCCCATAACTCTCTGTTCACAGCACAAAGGGAGGCTCGTCCAGCAGGAGGAGGGGAGGGCATGATTTAGTCACAGGCATTGTACCTCTTTCAGGGGGGTCAATAAGGGACAAAGGTCAACCGTGCACTCAGTAATGGTGACCAGGATGATGACTATTATCCCTATTTAATTTACTTGTTTTTCTCCCTCTCTTTGCCCACATCCTCCTCCTCAGATCCTGACATAGTGAACGGAGTTTACTGGTCTGAGGCTCTGAATAAAATCTTTGTGGATAATTTTGAAAGAGACCCAACACTAATCTGGCAGTACTTTGGGAGCGCCAAAGGTTTCTTCAGGCAGTACCCTGGTGAGTGGTGTCACTGTGTCCGTATCGTTTGTCCTATTTCACTGTCTGTACTAGTGTGTGTGTGTGTGTGTGGGGGGGGGGGGGGGCGTTAGTAAAGGCTTATCTCAAGGGAGCCATCAGCCGTCAGTACGAGAGAGGAAAAACAGATCAGAACAAATGATTTAGAATCACTAAAAAGGGTAATTTGGCTAATGTTGTAATTTTACAGACCATCAGAGAGGATGCATATATACAGACTGTAATTAATCAGAATTTGCTGGTGTGGGTCTGCAGTCGTACTGAAGGACAGTGCGTGGCTGCTGGATCCAACCGAACTTATCAGACCGTTACAAAGATATGAAACAGGCGGTCGGCTCACTGCAGTGCTGGAGTGAAGCTACAGAGTTACAGCTGATGCTATTCCAACACAGATATGGACTCTGTATGTTTTAATGTGTTCGGAGCAATTCATAAAAGAAAGATTGTTTAAAACCATTTTTTTATGTATTCATCGTTTACATGTTATTTGAAAATCACACTTCATTGAACTATTTTTGGCTTCTGGTTTTGGTCACGCTATATCCAAAGAGTGAAAACAATAATAAAGATAGATAGTAGTTTATACAGTAGGCAGTGGAAGTACTTGTACCATGTGAGGTACTTAAATATTTTTCATTTTATGCTGCATTATGCTTTTAATTTGTTGAATTTTATGAATTTTTGCCCACCTTTCAGATCAGATCAGTTTAGAAAATACGCATTTCTATTGAATAAATCTACCAACAAAGCAGTTCAAATGAGCACCCCCTTAAGCAATAACAACGTTAAAGTACCGAAATGTAAAAACCCCTGAAATCTATTTTCCAAAATCGTATCTATCTTCTTCATCTATCAGGACTGTGTGTGTCTGGTTTGATTCGATTAGATTGACAACCTACCAACTTTCATCTGATTTTGATTCCAATGTTGTTAAATCCTGATTGGTGTTCAAAGGCTTTTGACATCACCTATTTTCACCTGAGACCCGCCCACTTTAAGCCAGTGAAAAGACAAGACATATAAGACAAAACAAGAAATCCTCTCAGGTGAAATAATTAAAACTGTTTTAACTTTGGCAGAAAGTTCATGTAGAACTGCATTTCTCACAGTAAAAAAACTGATTCAGAAAATAGGTTTTCAGGGCCTTTAATTCATCTAATTGCATATTAATGATCCAATAATATAACAAATGTATATATATATATATGTATATATATATATATATATATATACATATATATATATATACATATATATATACAGCACTGAAAGAGGCTATTCATTATGAGTTATTGTGCTATTGATGCATTTATTTAGTTTGGATTCTGTTTTACTTTTTAAGTACATTTTTTTATGCAGGAAATGTCTTTGTAATGGAGTATGTTTTATACTGTGGTATTGTTCATTTTACTTAAGTGAATTATCACATAAACACAATTAAATAATTGGTCACCAATTTAAAAACAGAGCCTTTAAACATAAAGCCGTGTTGGTAACCTCCCTGTGAAAGTGTAAATAGTTTGTGGTGATTTGAAATGCCTACAGTCAACTTCACACATACAGCAGCACAGCGTTCACTGTTTGGTGCCGTACATCGACATCCTGTGTCTGTTTTCTTGTGTTTATTCACTGTGAAATGTTGTTATTTTCCGTCTCTTATACTTTCTCTTAATTGACTTCCTGATCTATTTCACAGGAGTAAAGTGGCATCCGGATGAACATGGTGTCATTGGCTTTGATTGTAGAAACAGGAAGTGGTAAGCCTCTACATACCAGAAAGAATGTGCTTGTTGCTGCATCATATTGTTTGTTGGTTGCTTATTTCTTCCCTCTTTACTGCAACAAGGTGTCAAAATGTGTCATTTAACTCCATATTCCAGGTACATTCAGGCAGCAACGTCTCCGAAGGATGTTGTTATCTTAATCGATGTGAGTGGAAGCATGAAAGGACTGAGGCTGACCATCGCCAGGCGGACCGTCTCCTCCATATTAGACACACTTGGAGATGACGACTTCTTCAACATCATTGCAGTAAGTTTCAGTTGAACCTTTTCTCTGTTTGTGTCTTTGTTCCTTGATATGTTTGTGCATGTCTCTGTCTCCAGCTTAGGCTTGCTTTCTATTATCTTATCAAAATAGTTTTTTTTTTACCAAAGATGGTAAGTATTTTAAGATAACTGGAGCTTAGTCTTCCATAACAAATATGAATCAATCTAAATGTTATTTGCGTTTCCACAGTATAATCAGGAGATCCACTATGTGGAGCCTTGTTTGAATGGCACGCTGGTCCGAGCCGACAGAACCAACAAAGATGTGAGTCGAGCTCAAAGTGACATGAGATGAATGTACGTGGATCGTATCAGGTTGAATTTGTGTGACTGATGTTTAAAACGTTTCTTTTATCGTTATCTGTTAGCATTTCCGCGAACATCTGGACAAGCTGTTTGCCAAAGGGATTGGGCTGCTGGGGGACGCTCTGGCTGAAGCGTTCACAATCCTGAATGATGTAAGTTCCAGTACAGTAAACCTCTCTGTATCTGTGACTGTCAGATTAATAGGGATACTGAACAAATATTAAAATCTTCCCAGTCTATATTCCACTGAAATAATGCATCCCTAAGCAGCTCAACTAAATTCTGTTTTACTGTTTACTGATTGTGTGACGATGCGGTTGAGTATTCATGAGTTTTCACTAAATGATTCTTTATTTATTGATTCATTTGACATAAGAATAATTCATTTGTTCCCGGCTTTCACAAATGCACTTTGTTTTTAGTTAACTGAAGGATTTCACGTGACCAGAACATTAGGAAAACTTTCATTTAACAAGTTTTCTTTTCCGGTGACGGGAAGTGTTCGAGTACAACCCTCTGCATGTTCTCTGCTAATCATAAAAAGTAGCACACTCCAGTAAAATATATTAGAGCGTTTGGGAGGTGTGTCGCCTGTCGAAACGCTCCAGCGCTATCCTTGTTCCGCCCTCCAAACACAGACACATCTATTCTGAATCGTGATTAATGGCTCTAATTAATGTCGATGATTAATAACGTCGCTGATTGGAACACAAAGCAGATAAGGCCAGGAGCCACGCCGCACTCCTTTTATCTCCCTGTTTTCAGGCAAGCTTTGGATGCGCCGCTGAGGCTGAGGGACCGCAGCTTTTACCTCTGCATTTGTCAGATTAATTAAAGCCATGCAATGAATATGGTAATCAGGTAGCCAGTATCCTACTACTGAAATTCATTGTTACACCACTGCCCAGTGAATAAAGTCAGAATATAGCCTATCATAGACCAAATCAAAAAGAAACTTGCTTCACTTGAAGAGCACTGCACCATTTTCACAAGAGCAGTGTTAGATTTTTTTTTTAAAGCAGTCTTCCCCTCTCACAGGCAGATGATTCATAAAACAGCAATATATGATCACATACGTATATTTGACCATCCCAAAATCTTTAAGACATCCCCTTGTTGGATGATTTTATAACAAGATCATCGATTCACCCCTCAAACAGCTCGAGCTTGGGATTGATTAGATTTTATCAGCATCAATTACTTAATGATCCCTGTTATTGATCATGTCTTTTATCATTAACATTTAGATTTACTCTTTCTTATTTACTTACAATACTGAAACAAATGGCATGATATATATTTAAACAAATGCTTAGCTAAAGGACAGATGCTCAGCAGCAGAGAGTGCAGAGACTCAATCTGTTGCTCCCCCTCTGGCTCAGGGAACGGAGAGTCCACGTAAAGGATATGCCTATATTAAAACATAATTTATTAAACTTAACATAACAAACATTTAGGATGTTCAAATCAGCAACCTCAGCAATGAAAGCATGCAAAGGGTATATGTGCTGTGTAGCTGTTGAAATGTGCACAAGGAAAAGAAACTGATGCAGGGTGGACACTAGTTAAAGGAAGAGGTTAAGCGCAGGTGAACCAGATCAGCTGGAGAACCTCCAGTGTCAGCCTCTTGATGAGGAGAGCCCTCAGACGTCGCACACTGCACCGACTTCTTCACAGTCCCTTTTTCACAGGAGCCATTTTGACATGTTTGAAGCACAGATATAACTAATCAAATAAGTGATGGCTGAATTCAGTTTCAGGGTCCTGGTGTTGTGCATGCTCACTGTCACTGCTTAATGAGAGACATTGTTAATAATGGTAAAACGATTAACATTTCATGATTAATGATTAATATATTGTGGATGAATATCTTACTTTAGTGATATCCCAAAGGTTGAGCATGAAAATGAAAGAATCAAAGGTTTACCAATATTAGACTTTTTATTATTTTTGTGATATGATAAGATGCCAAACATATAAATACTGTTGCAGTGAAACAGAAGTGAGACACGAAGTTCTTACATTACATGCCATCGCATTTTCCAACAACAAGACAGTTCTGAAGAGTGATTTGAGAGTAGCGCTGCTCAGCAGGCTTCATCCTGTGATCGTGTCACTACATCCTCCTCTACCTCTCCACATTCACTCTGTAACAGGTCAATAAACCACTTAATTACTGCGATGCATCTTCTGGCATCAAAATAAAGCGTCCCGCACTCTTTATTTACCGAGACATTTTCTGTATTGTATTGACTGATGGTGGTAGAAAAAAAGACAGCTCTGTTTGTTTAATGTTTTCATAATAACACATTTATTATTTGGGTTTTTAATTCATACCTTTATGTGTTTTCTCCCTTTCTGCAGTTTAATCAAACTGGACATGGCAGTTTGTGCAGCCAGGCCATAATGCTTGTGACTGACGGGGCGACTGAAATGTATGACGACGTTTTTGAGAAATACAATTGGCCAGAAAGAAAGGTGAGTGTCTTTCTGTCCCGCTCTCTTCTGTTCATCACGCTGCTTCATTTTCAATGTTATTCATGTCTTTTTTGTGAATTCTCTGCTTGCTCTGCACTTCTCTCTCAGCAGGGATAAATGTACATTTTAATACTTAATACCAGCTGGAGCTCCTGTCTTGACGTTTTGAGGAATTGGTTTCTTATTTCATTACCACTCATAACTCTGTAATGTGCAATTAATGTCAATATGATGTTTTTCAACGTATTGATGCATATGTTTCCCCCCCACGAGGATTAAAGCATTGGACATTAACTGCTTATATGGTCAGAGTTTGTACAGTGCAAGCAGCTCGGTCTCAGAGGCTCTGGCCCTCGCCCCCCCTCTGCTGTGCTCTCCCCTCATTTCTTCCTGGACTCAACGATGGGTTTAAAATCTTTTGTTAGCCTCCTTTTGTAAGACCTAAATGCAATTGAAATGAAATGGACTGCTGTGCTACACACAAAGCAATAAAAACAACAGCCCAGGGGCTTTTGTTCAGTCCTATCAAGCATATGTGTGTTGGCAGTGTTTGGCAGGGGACAGGGCAGTATTTGGCAGAGTACCCCATCCCCCCCTTATACACCCTCAGGGCCGCTATATGGCAGCCATTCAGTGATTTCTATATGCTTCATGCTTAGCAAAGCATCTGGAGCCAATGAGCCGTGCAGGTTTGGCAAAGTGTCACACAGCGTTCTTTAAAAGGACAGTGGGACATGCCCTCATGCCTAACTCCCAACTAAAGAAAATTAACTGAATTGAACTGCAGTGAGTACAAACTGAGAAAAAGCCACGACTCATTGTTAAAAATACCGACAAAGATGGACTGAAAAAAGGTGAAGAATGAAAAGAAAGCAGCTTATTGCTCGGTCTTTCCTCATGAGGATGTACAAACATGCATCTTCATCTTGCTCCAAAGCCTGATAGAATCAGGACAGGAAGATAAAGTACGCAGGAGACACATCACTTTGCATGTTTTTTTTAATCCTTCCATCTTTGAAACTGTCGACATCTATGTGTCCTCTGCACAGGTGCGATTATTCCCGTACCTGATTGGACGGGAGTCTGCATTTGCTGATAACCTCAAATGGATGGCTTGTGCCAACAAAGGTTTGCAACTTTTTGATAAACACTCAAGACGGCTTCGTGTCAGAGTGTCGCGTACGGGCTGATGCGGTGTTTTTGTGAAGTAATATGACGACGGTTGAGGATGTGCAGTTACCCGTGGGGTTTGGCCGTGTGTGTATGTGTGTGTGTATGTTATGTGTGTTTCCGTGTGTGCATGCATGTGTATGTGCTGGCTCAGACTCTTTTCGCCAAGAGGCAATGAAGTGGCACTTGGGGGAGGTCAGAGGTCAATCTGCTCTAATCCCTCTTCCTGTCAGAGTGTCTCCCCCTTGGCTGCTCGCTGCTGATGGCTCCCACGTGTCAACGCTCTGGATGAGTGCCCTCTGGAAGGGAAAGTCACAGCCAGGAAAACAGATCACAGAGGGATTGTGGGGGGACAAGCCCCAAACATCCCTCCCCATACAGACCCCCACTGTGGAATAACCTTACGTGTCCAATATGAGGCATTGTCAGTAACAGCAGGAGCTGACACAAGTCGAATGGCACCTGTGTCACTGGACACCTGAGTGGTTCAGTGCATCAGCAACACATTTCAATATTGTGTAAATGGGTTAGGGGTGCATTGGGGAAACATGGACGTAAGACTTCATTCTAAAATCCAGCCCTGTTTGCTGATAGTATTTGTATTTAACTTTCCGATGCATGACTAAACATTGATTATAATGCACATATGATAATATTGTGTACAAAATCCAAGGACTCTTAAATAATTTCTGTTTCTTTCTGTTCTCGTTTGAACAGAACGAAACTTGTTTGCTCGATTGTAATTTATTTGCCTAAAAAACAAAGTTAAAGATGAATTTGACGGAAACCGTTTTCTTTCTTTCTTCTCTCAACATATCGCAATAGTAGCGTGAATACTTTTGGCCACGATAATCGTGTAGTGAAACTCTGATATTGTGACAGCCCTATAGTCAAAATTCATGTCGGACTACACGTTGAAGATGTGTATGCTTTGCCTCATTTTAGGTTAATATGTGTGTGTGCTTAATTGCAGGATATTTCAGCCAGATCTCCACCTTAGCAGATGTTCAGGAGAACGTGATGAGGTATCTCCACGTGATGAGCCGCCCGAAGGTTATTGACCACGAGCACGACACAGTGTGGACTGAAGCTTACGTGGACAGTGCTGTGAGTGTGTTACAGTGCATTACTTCTTAGGTTGAAGCGGTATCATGACTTCCTGTCATTGTCCAAGTTATAAGTCCTGATTTACATTTGCATGAGTGAGACTGCATGCTTGTATGTACAGCGCAGTGATGGAACATCTTGAGGCTGTAGTTTGTGTTAGTAGCAGGATTCATGTTATTGTGTCCATCCCTGTACCGTACAGTAAGTGTGTACATGTGTGGCTCTGCTCTCTCATCATTACTCTTCATGCTGCTGGAATTATTCCTCATTATGAGCTTCATTAATCTGCATGGATCTTCCCCCCCGTTGTACATCCACAAAGTCAATGCACAATGTGAAGGCATTAATTCACGATTCAATCTTTATGCGTCTCTTCTTTCATTTCAGCTTTCCCAGGCTCATAAGGTAAATGTCTACATATGATCTGATCTTTACCTGCTATCAGGTAGAATCATATTTGTAAAAAACACAATTTATTTGTTGTCTTCGACCAGATGCTGTAGCACATAGTTCTGAGCTGGCATCAGAAAGGAGATGATGAGCATGAAATAAAAGGTGTCCACTGGGAGGCTGCAAATTTGAGTCATGTTGTATAAAGTAGAAGTGACTGGAGAGGTTAAATAGCTGCTTAGTGCTCCTACTTTTCAACACTATGCTTTACTATTTCCGAGGAAGTCTAAAGTGAGGAGAGGCTCTTCCCTCAGAGGGGCAGGAGCAGTAGAGGAGCATTTATTGTACTTCTCTCGATGAGCATGCACACACACACACACACACACACACACACACACACACACAGAAGGGTTTGGAGATTGTCCTCTGGAGTGTGTGCTCTTATATCTCAGCCTCAGACACACCATTCATCATTCTGTGGATCATTGCATTTTATCTCCTAAAGCCCATAATAAAACTGACATTGGAGGGGAGACCAAGAAAGAGAGAGAAAGAAAAGGTAGAGGGAGAGAGAGAGGGGGGTATAGGCGTCCGTGGCTTTACGTTTGTGTGTGTGTATGTGCGTGCCTGTGTGTGTGTGTGTGTGTGTGTGTAGACTGAAGCAGTCCTAGTTTCCACATCCATTCTGTGTTTGTTGTGATGAATTTAAGGACGCGCCATTCTTCATTTTGTCAAGCTAGATAGTACACACTGCAGTTCACAGCTCTTTGCTTCATATGCATGCACATATACAAATGAACATCAACACACACACACACACACACACACACACACACACACACACACACACACACACACACACACACTCAGTTGTGTCGCCTCACAAGGTGAGGGAATAGCAGACCTACTTGAACAGCGCTCATGTGCTTAATTATGTCAGCCTTCATCCTTCTGAACTGAGCTCACCTCTTCCTCTGAGCCCCACGTGAGACTCTCATGGTTCAGGTTTGACAACAGAAAGTCTGTGATCAGGATCCCGTATGATTCTGCAGGAATTCATTTGGACGCTGCTTACAATTAATTCAGTGTCAAATAGTACTCTATCTAATCTAGTGAGACCTTTTTGTGTTCCCTACTATAGTACTTCATTTTGTAGCAAATTTTGGCTTCATTATTGTCAAGCCCTGAAGCTCTTATTCTCTGCTGAATACCTCATGCTCCTCTCTTTTCAATCTAGACATTTTAATTGAATTTCATGTCAATTAGGCTGCCTCTTCAGTGGTAATTAGCTACTGTACTGTGTGAAAAAACTAAATCGTTTTTTCATCCGTTTACATTCATTAACATTTCCATGGCAGTTGTTCTTTTTTTATATATATTTTACATTCTCACATGATTTTGAATACTTTAAACATAAAATAAAATCATTATTAATAATAATAATAATAATAATAATAATAATAATACATTAGATTTGTATAGTTTCCTGTAGTAGATAGTAACACACTCAGTTTGTCAACTCAAGTTGAATACATATGCGGTGTAATATACTGTATGTGTACTGTGTTGGTTAAGTAATGACATGTGTTGGTTAAGAAATGCTGAGTAAGCTTTTAAGTTCTGTAAGCATTATAATGCAGTTTAAATGTGTTGCTTTCTCTGTTCAATTTTCGCTTTTTGACTGATGCTTACAAACCTGATCAGAGAGCTCGCTCACACAACTCTTAATGTGATTACTATAACGGCAGCATTCAACAGTTAGTCATTTCATTTAATTACTAACTTTTTTTCTCAGTTGAAGGACAAATCGGGCCACAGCCTGATGACTACAGTCGCAATGCCTGTCTTCAGCACAAAGAATGAAACGGTGAGTGACAGTCATTAATATGTCTTGTCACATTTCAGACTCTATATAAATTGGTTAAAACTAGCTGTCCCTTGATCAGATGGTCAAATGCTTTAGCAATCAGTATTATCTAATAATATCATATATAATAACATGTCAGTGGCGGGTGAAGCTTTTACTTTTGATACTTTAAGTACATTTAGCTGATAATACTCCTGTACTTTTACTTAAGTGTAATTTGAATTCAGGACTTTTACTTGTAATAGAGTATTTTTATGCTTTGGTACTTTTACTAGGAGTACTTCTTCCACCACTAATAAGTGAATACTCATGCAGATTTCATCTAAAGTTGTGTACATGTGTTTTGAATCTCTTCATGCAGAAGAACCAGGGTATTCTGTTGGGGGTCGTAGGAACAGACATCCCTCTGCAGGAGCTGATGAAGCTCATCCCTAAACATATGGTACAATCAGCTGTTCTTTGAAATTTGAATAAATGAATTCATTAATGTGAACTTTTTCTAAATCTTCTTCCTTGTGTATCTCATTGTGTGTCTCTAGTTAGGAATCCATGGGTATGCTTTTGCTATCACAAACAACGGCTACATCCTGACACATCCAGACCTCAGGCCTTTGGTAACTCAGTTTCTTAACATTACTTTTACACCAGTACAGTTTCACAGCATTCCCTGAATTTACCCTGTTTTTCCTTTTTGTTTTGTCCATGAAATTGTGTACATTAACGAAAATGATGAACTGAAAGCCCCGTTAATAAGGGCACACAGTGAAAAATGTGTTATCTGGTTAGGAGGCTAAATGGACGCGTATATATCTGTAATCCTCACCTTTTCCTTTGATGTATGCATGCAGGGATAAAGGCCACTCATAGGGCTGACTGGCCTGAGATTTCCCAGAGGTAACTTAACACTCGCTGGCAGAGACCACAGCCGCTCGCCCTGGGACCGCTGGTTCCTCAGGAGCTGTGGCTGTGCTAGTGGATCTGTGTGTGCCAGTGTAGTGCTATTCCTCTTTGTGCAACTGTGTGTGTGTGTTGGTCTGTGTTTTCGTCTCTTTGTGGCTAAAACTGTGCTGTGGTTGTAGTCATTGACTTGTTGTTTCTTGTGGACCAGACGACATACAGTATCAAAGTCTGACATGTACAGTTTAATGCATCGATGTAGACTTGTTGTTGAGCGTGGATTTGCTATCCATCATATTAATTATTTCTTATTAACATGACAGTGTTAATTTCACAGATGATTTGTTAAATAATTACACGGCAAAACCTTCATAGCAAGGCTTGATAAATAAGAGCACGAAGCAAGTCTTCATGTTAACATTGAAACACAAAAGACAGATTACAGTGAAGCTTTTTCTAAGTAGATTTATGTCTTTAATATCAAGCTCATACATTTGAAAATTACGTGTCACATGCAGATTTCCGTAGTTAGTTCAAATGAAACGTCGCTACATAAAATGGATGATTAAAGTGTGTATATTGTGTTCCTCTGTGCAGTATCAGGATGGTCAGAAGAGGAGGAAGCCCAACTACAGCAGCGTGGATCTCTCTGAGGTGGAATGGGAAGACAAAGATGATGTTGTACGTGCTAAACCCCTAAAAAAACATTCTTATTTGGGGTGTAAGACAAATATCGATACACTTCAGTGTCGCAATATTATGTTTTGTGATACTGTATCCATTCTCAAAAGCACTATAGATTTTTAAATATTTTAACATTTTTGTTTAATTAATAACATGAAAATATTTGTGTTCTGTTCAAACCCCCAAACCACTAGATAGGAGTGTTGTAATCTATCTACCATAGTGACTCGTAGCGCAATGTTAGTGTGTTCTTTGTACTATGAATCGCAATATATCACCTTGTCTTTGTTTGTACAGTAAATTATCTTTTATTTCAACTCAACCCTAAGAATCATTAAGGTATGACTCTGTTTTCAGTATCAGAGTAAAATGGCAGCCACATCCAGGCTGCTGGATCAGTGACCCAGCCTCGACCTCTCTGCTCTATGTGCTTTTCCTTTCAGCTACGCAACGCTATGGTGAAAAGGAGGACAGGGACTTTCTCTATGGAGGTGAAGAAGACGGTGGACAGAGGGGTGAGGCTGCAGATAAAGATGTTGTGTACCTCCTTAACAGATAAGGGTTGTTCTCTCTGATGTCTCGAAGTTCAGGGAGTAAATCTCACCTGCACTTCTTTTTCTGCTCCATCAGAGGCGTGTCCTGAAGATGCACAATGACTATTTCTACACTGACATCAAAGGAACACCGTTCAGGTGGAGGAAAAGTTTCATTCCTAAAACGACTTTCTGTCACGGTTACAGTTAAAGGTTAATTATCTCCTCTGTGTGTGTCTCCAGCGTTGGCGTGGCTCTCTCCAGAGGTCATGGGAAGTACTTCTTCAGAGGAAATGTATCAGTTGAAGCCGGTATGTCACTCCAACTCTGTCATTTACTGAATACAGTGAGATGCATGTCGCTCTGACTTGCTCTTTCGGGAGGGTTTATTGTATCAGTCTACCCAGGCTGGCATTGCTGAAGCGTTACTGACTTGTGTTTTTCAGGGCTCCGTGATCTGGAACAGCCAGATGTCGCCCTGGCAGATGAATGGTAACGCTGGGGTTATGGGAGCGGGCATTCATGCGTTATGTAGGTTATCCCTCTGTGTTCATCAGGGATGTTGAGGTGATGTAACAGCGTGGCTCTGTTTGGACCACAGGACTTACTGCAACACGGAGGAGCAGCATGAGCACCGTCACCTGACCCAGATTCAAGCCATCAAGCTCTTCATGACGGGCCGCAGATCACACCTCAAATGTAAGAAACATCTGAGTCAGACCTAAATAAACGACATTGAGCCTGTTTTTTTTATCTGTGATCACATTCTAATTATCATATGAAGCATGAATATTATAATCAAATGAATTCTTTGCATTTTTAAACCACTCTCTGCAGGCGACAGAGAGCTGATCCAGGAGGTGCTATTTGATGCTGTGGTCACTGCTCCACTGGAGGCCTACTGGACTGGACTGGCCCTCAACAAGTCAGAGTAAGAACATTTTGGTGCTGCTTTATATTCTCTTTTTAAGTCCACAGCTACAAGTAATAAGTAAGTCATTAATGAAGGGTGTCTATTAGGGATTAGTAATAAGCCATCAGTAAATGTTTGTAAGTCATCTGCAATTACAAATATGTGCAAATCAATATTGAAACGTTCTTACAACAATCCATCAAGTCTGCATTTGTAAAAGGTAATAAGTTGTCATGAACAAGTAGAAGAAGCACCAGCCAAAGGGATTTTCCCCAACCTGGCAACCCACAATGATTCTTAGTAATGGCTTATCTATGAGGCATTAATAACTCATCAGTTACAAACCCTTTATTAAGTGTGTCTTTTTAGAAAATGGCACCCATATTGTTTTTACAGAAACCATATCTCTCTACAATTAATGATAGGTTCATATTTTTTAACGCAATACTCAAATGCACACAAATGTGCAATAAAAGCACTGTTGGTCGTTTTAATTGTTCCCATCTTAAAGCAATTGTAAGAGATGGGAGTATCTGAATCTAATATCTACACAAAGCGGGAATGTTGTACTTAAAAGACTGTTACTTTGGGAGATACACACTTTATTTGTTTGTATCAAACTGCTGAAGCCTCATACAGTGTTACCTGCGGCTGAACATTAGAAAGACTTTAGGAAGTTGTGTTTCTTTATAGCCAGTATGAACAGGGTGAACGATCACAGCGCCCAAAAACTGTTTTAATGCACATTTGGACGTGTGAGGGCTTTTTAAAGACAAACTTGAAAAATGTCCTGATGTTATAATGTCCTGATGTTATAATGTCCTGATGTTATAATGTCCTGATGTCCTGATGTTATAATGTCCTGATGTACATGTTGACGAGATGTTGCCTTTTAAATGCATGTTCGATATGTATGTATCTTATAAGGCTTTTAAAGTTGGGATTCTTTTCATTTTAGATTAATCTATTGATTATTATTTGGCTGATAATTCATCAATGATTCAGCCTATAAGTATTTATGGTATTTTTACAATATACTATCTTGATGCAGAGCTACACCAGCCGCATCAAGAACGTTCCTCTATTCACCTGTCAGTTTCAATCAGCAGCAGATCTGAGTCCCGCCGCTACAATACATTCACAAATGTCCTACATCATAAATTTAAAGAAAAACCTAAATTGCTTGTGGCATTGTGAAATTGTGTTTAGACATCAGTCAGTAATGTTCAGGGAAAGCACTCAGAAAGGATGTAAAGATGTGTTTTTACTGTTCTGCATAACACATAACAGGAACTCAGACAAAGGAGTGGAGATTGCCTTCCTGGGCACACGCACCGGCCTGTCGAGGACCAACCTGTTTGTCCCTGCCGATCAGCTCTCCAATCAGTGAGTCCACTGCTCAACATCTCTTTAATCATTACTAACAGCACGAGGCGAGGACGTGATTGTTCTTGATGATTCCAATCCTTTCCTCGTCGCCTCACTTTCACTCTGTGTGCTTCCTCAGAGATTTCCTGACAGCGGAGGACAAGGAGGGTGTGTTTAACGCTGATCACTTCCCTCTGTGGTACAAGCGAGCTGCAGAGCAGGTCCCTGGCACATTTCTCTACTCCATCCCCTTCGGCACAGGTATGCAGAACAAAACCAGAGACTCGAGATAAAAGCTCAAGTGTGAAGTACAAAATAAAAGTTCCCTGATCCTGCACAACACTACACTGCCTATTGCTGCTAAATAATCTGCATCTTACGTTATATAAATAAATCCCAATATACTTTCAATTATCGACTGCAGCATTATATAAATTACTTTTTTTGGAAATTCATCTGGTTGCTTTTGTCATTCAGCGTTTTAACATCTTAATCATTCTTTCTCTATGCCCCTCTTTCTGTTATGGATTGTGGTTTTTACTGGTTTTCACTGATAGGATGTGCAGCACAGCTCACTTCCCTCACAGCTTTTATGCAGTTAATGTGGTCCACGATCTGTCTGCTAGCCAGAGGATGGAGAATTCAGCTTCACTCTCCAGGACATTTACCACCTTTCCTCTGTTAATGATGACTGCATCCACTCATAACCTGAAATGTTCCTATCACAGCACCCATTTCAGAATTATTAAAGTCATCTGGCTGTAGAAAAAAAGCTCTGGCTGGACATTACTGTAATGTAATGGACTGGTACTGCGGTTTCTTTTGAGCCTACCAACTGGGGCTGCTGAGTAAAGGGCACCATCTAGTGAGCAGAAAGTGTAATCTGAACTCTATTATCTTCTCTTCCTCTCTAGCTGTAGATAATAAGAGCGTGGTTTTGGCCAGCACAGCAATTCAGCTCCTCGACGACAGAAAGTCTCCAATTGTTGCCGGTAACAACCTCTAAACCATCTTTTATATCAATATGTTCTTCATGTTAATACTTGATTTTGGAGATGATGTGGATTCTTATGTGCTCAGCTGTTGGGATCCAGATGAAGCTCGAGTTCTTTCAGAGGAAGTTCTGGACGGCCTGCAGACAGGTAACTTACACAACAACTACATCAGCCTTGTTTTACTACAGAATGAGCTCCCTGGTTAGGTGTGAAGCTTAACTACCTATGATTTGTGTGCAGTGTACAGCTCTGGATGGAAAATGCAGCATTAGCTGTGATAACGCGGTAAGAACAATCACACAGCTCTGGATTTTTTATTATTTTCTTTCAGGTTGTTTTGTCAACATAATCTTTTTATTCACTCCTCTGGCAGGACATTAACTGCTATCTCATTGACAACAACGCCTTCATTCTTGTCACAGAGGATCAAGCTCAGGTACTGTGTGCATGTTTGAGTATGTCTGAAAACATCTATGAAATAATGGAAACACCTAAACACTTGACCCCTTTACTGCTCCAGCTGTCCTTACATGTTTTCCCACAAGTCTTGAACATGTGTGTAGAGCAACACTGGGCTGTAGGATGACAGTTAGAGGAAGGAAATAAAAGTCTACTTTTTCACAGATTCGATAATGTTTGCATGTGATAATACAAAACACTGACTCCTTGGAGATGGCTTCCTATACTGCTCTGAAATAAACCTGTTTTTCTGCTGATGTAATTTGTCTGTGAAGTTTTAGAAATAGAAAAATCTTAGTTAGTTACAGATTACTTAGTTAAAAGTCCTTTTTCATTGGATGATCCCATTATTTTGTCCACCCACGGATGTGTTATGCTACAGTTTGTGCCGGTGTGCTTTGACTTCCCTCTCAGACAGGACTCTTCTTCGGAGATGTGGAGGGTGCTGTTATGAACAAACTTCTCCAAATGGGGTCCTTCAAAAGGTCTGCGACACAACATAACATTCTCTGAGCCCCGAATTGATACTTTAAACCATTAAACTTAAATGTCATACTTGATGGTGATTACATCCTCTGCTGCTCCGTTTGTGTTGCAGGATCACGCTGTATGATTACCAGGCCGTTTGCAAAGACCACGGTGGAACCGGCGACAGTGCACGCACTCTGTCAGATGTAAGACAGAACATCAGCTGGCACATTAGAGGCATACGTCTGCACCTCAGTTAAAATCGCTGTTTGAACTTCAGTTTAGTCTCAAAATGAACTCAAAACAGCCTGAAACTTTATTCTAACATTATCTGCTCTTCTCTCTCTTCCAGCCCTTCACTGTTGTGAAGTGGCTCCTGACTGAACTTGTCATGTAAGAATAACCCAAAAACATTTTAAAAATGTACACGGGCCCACAAATGACATGATATGATGTACACTGTGTGTTAACTTCTTTTATTACCGGTAATGATTAGTAATAGTTAGTATTTGATAAAAAAGAGTTATAAGTTGAAGGATACAGACGTAAGTGGATCAAGTGGATAATAAACATTTTGACAAATGTCATTAGTTTTACCGGTTATAAAAGCATTTACATAATACATCCTATCATATGCACTAATATTACTTTATAACTAACAATATACTTTAGTTCATCATCTCATTAACTATATATACCCTTTAAGAAAGTGATTATGTAACTGTTAGTCCCTGTGTTAACTGATATTAATTCATATGTTCTCATAACTTTCACTACAAACATTTGTTTTAATGTGATTTCTGTGTTTTTTTCCTCAAAAGTTTTCTGCTAGAATTTAACCTGTACAGCTGGTGGAATGTGGATCTTTCAGTCAAAGGTAACGTGAATGTGTGTGAGAACTGGAAACATCTTCTGTTTATCTGCCATCGTGTGTAGCTCACATAAACTTGCTTTGTCACACATTCAGCTCAGAGATCCCGGGGTAAAGCCACGATGGTGCCGTGTGATACAGAATACCCTGCCTTTGTCTCCGAACGCACCATCAAAGAAACAACAGGCAACATTGACTGTGAGGACTGTATCAGGTGCTGAACACACAGAATCGTCAAATCATTTCCTAACAACATCAATCATTAAACAGTAGATGTTGAGTCTGCTACTAATCTTACTATAACAGTTTAACTCAGTCTCTGTCTCTGTTTGGGCTGCAGATCTTTTGTCATACAGCAGATTCCCAGCAGCAACCTCTTCATGGTTGTTGTGGACAACAAGTGTGACTGCAGCAGTTCTCCTCCAGTAACCATGGCTCCCATCGAGATCATGTATATCCTTTCCAGATGAAACACAGATGTTTGATATGTGGAAGCAGATGCATAAAGTAGATCATAAAACATATTTATGAGTTACTGACTGTGAGAATGATCTTTGACTCGCGCCTCTTCAGCGTTGCATCAGCGTAAATGAGTTGCATGTGTGTTGGTGAAGCTCTGAACTTATTGACCTGTCGTCCTTGACTCCTTTGAACACAATGAGTCACTAAAATGTGACAGACTGAAGTTTCAGAAGGACAGAAAGAAGCCTGAATCATGTCATCCTTTCCACCCTGAGGTATGAGGATGTGTGTTTGTACAGGATGCGTGTTTGTACAGAGTGTTATACAGTGAAGTGCATACCGTTGTTTCTATTTCTTGACTTCCTACTGGTTGTCTGGCAACCTCATGGTGACGGCGAAGCTACATGAAGTCACTGCTACTGGCCAAGAAATAGAAAATCTTTAGAGGTGCTCATAGGCAGGTTTATTTTGACCCATGAACAGAGCCATGTTAGCTGTTTCCCCCTGCCTCAAGTCTATATGCTAAGCTAAGCTAACTAACTGCTGTAGCTCCATATTTACTTTGCAAACAGAGAGTAGAATCGATGTATCTAGCGAATAAGCGTATTTCCAAAATGTTGAATACTTTCTAAAATGATATTATACAGTAAATGTCTGGAGGGTGAGAGCATGAAACAAATCAGTGACGTTAGTTAGACTGGTAACTTACATTTCTACATTCATGTCAAAGACAAATTGCGTGCTTTGGCACATTATGCTATGGAGCGATCCATTATCATCGTCTATTTTGATTTACTTACTTCTTGTTAGGGTAGAATCTCAGCCTCATCTTGTTCAACTGTAATGACACAATAAACAAACAAGAAGCACTTTGTCTGGATCATATAAATGTTACCGATCGATCTATGAGACTATTATATATTATATATTATACATTACTACTTCATGTATCATGAAGCAAACTGAGAAGCTCCATGGGATGAAAAACATATAAGTTATGCATGATTTGATCATAACAGGATCATTTAATTTCACAAATCTTATGTTTGTAGTTTTGGCCGTCATTCAAATTAATAATAATATTTTACTCACAATGTTAATTGCTGGGATATTTGAACGCAGCAAAAAAAGTAGTCCAATGGGGAAAGTAATCAGACAGTCTGTTTTTAAATAAACCCTGAGATTAGCTAAACTGAAAGTAAATGTTCTAATTATCACCCGAACTGTCAGTTTACTGCCTCAACTGTAACTGTACCAGATCGGCACACAGTTTTCCTGTGCGATGAGGGATTATTGACCGTATTTCAAGATAAACTGGCTACACGATTGGCTTGTTTTCAACCTTAACAAAAAACTATAACAATAAGACAACTTGTTTAGCAACAACAGTTTACATCTATTAGCATCCACTACTGAGTACCCTGAGTCAACCCTGTTAATATTCAATATCATACCCTGAACATATGTATCACAAATGTCTGCAGGAAAATGCCATGGAGTGCGGTTCAGCAACACGCCTCTCCAGTCCTCTAACAGCAGCTCTGCTCCCTCTGATAGCAGCGACCATCAGCAGGTGACCATCAGCAGCAGAACTGGACATCAGTAAGGACTAATGAACAAGAAGATGCTTATAAACACATAGAGAACATGGCTAATCAGAAATGAATTTGCTCATACCTGTGCAACAGGCAGCACTCTACTGAGAAAAAAAAATCTTTAACCGTAGCACTGACGCTCACACCCATTAATGCAGAAAACATAAGCGATGTGGTGCAGCAAAAGAAAATATGAGAATAATGGGAGTGCTTGGTGACTTTGCTCAGAGCATTGCAGATCACGCCACTGACTGTTTTTAATATTGTCCCGAATTTGTGCTGAAATTAAATAAGAGACAGAAATACAGTATGACAGTCAAAACAAGATATTTCTTGTTAAAGTATTTAAAAAAAGTCATTTTTGCTAAGGATGATATTAAGATATTAAATATGTTTGATTATTTGTTGTGAGGGGAAAAAAAGAAGACTAATATTAAAGTATGTGGAATGTAAAATGCACTTTTGTCATGTGAAAAGAATGCAGAGTGGTCTATATTTTTGGCAGTTAATTGCTAAAAAAAACAGTTGACAGTGCCGTCATAGTTTTCTTTCTTCAAATATTTTATTTTAGAACTTGCTTTATTCTGCCAGTTTCTCCTTGTTTTAAAGCAGAAGACATTTCAGACGAGCTATAGATGCATGAAGAAGATCACAGAATGTTACATTGATATATCCAGCCATAATTTGTCAAAGTGACCACATACTCCTAACCTCATGTTTGAGATGATGAATAAATACAAATAAATATTTTCCTTCCTTTATTTACCCCTTGTGTTATTTTCTCAAGTGTGTGTGTGTGTGTGTGTGTGTGTGTGTGTGTGTGTGTGTGTGTGTGTGACATTAATTAACAATTAATGAGACTAAAACACTAACTGAAAGAACAAAATACAAAGCAATATACTTATAAAATACATTTATAGGACATATAGTGACAGAAGTGCCAGACAAAATACATCCAGTTAAACAAAAATATGATCAAAACATTAAACTTAAGCGAGAACATATTAGAAAAAGTGAACTTTTGCTTATAGTTTGTTAGTTATTATGAGAACTTGGTAATCTTACAGTTTGGTTGATCCGAGCAAAATACATTACAGTCACCTAACATTAGTCTGGATTATACAACTCAACTTTAAACACATGGTTTACATGTTTGACAGTTCTTAAGGCTGCCTGCTTATCTGTGTCTACAATATAAAACAGTCTCAGTGTGTCTGCACGGTGCTGTACATCACACCCTTCAGCTCTGATGCAGCTGGCTCCTCAGAGATGCTGCGGTACAAAGGGTATGCGTACAACTGAAAAAAGAAAGAAACTGTAGCAAGAAAGAATATATATATATATACTGTATATACATACTTACATATTCACATATACTGTACTATATATGTGGTTAATGTATTTAATTGTACTATTGTCCATGTCGGACTTACATTTTCATGTTGGGGCTCCGGCCTTTTCACGTCCTCACAACCTGCTAGTGAGAAAGACACAAATGTTTGTTTACCATGTAGTTCATACTTTTATTGCAAAGTCTATATATCAAATAATACCTTTGTTTCGGAATAGAAATATTAAAGATACAGAATTTGATGGTCACAATATACTTGTCATGATTGTGTGTAACTCGGACAGCGTTACACTTTCAAGTTCACAAAATGTTGCCGTTAAGAGAACACTTCTATACCTTCAGTTCTCGTAAAATAATTAGCTCACAATTGTAAAAGAATGTCAAAAGTATACAAAGAAGGTGATTTCTGATTCAGTACAGTGGTGGTTTTCTACACACATGGTTTACTTTCAGTTTGAGATGCAGGTCTTGCATGTTTGTTCCACAATAGCTATTTTAGTAGCTGTGAGCTACGTGAGCTCTGTTCAACAAATGTGAAGATGCATTGAATATTCCCTGAAAACGGCAAATGGCTTTTAAGACCCAAGCTAAAGTGTGTGTCTAGGACAACTGTGTGGACAATCTTAACCAAAGAGAAGAATAGTTTTAGGTCGGATAGAGCACTGAAGCTGCGCTTGCATTAGCTGACTGGTGTCATCTGTTTCATTCATGCTTCACCATCTGGTGGCTCCTTCACCAGCTGTGTGGCGGTCAGCAATTATAACCCGACATTTCTCACTGAAATTCTCTTGATACACTCACAGCTATGACGTTTGCTGCTGCTGCTCCTTTCACAGACCTCCTTCTTATGAACTATGTTTTTGTTGATTTAACCCAAATTGAAGAGAGCTTCCTTTAAAGAGCACAACCTTTTTCCTAAATCTGACAGTATAACCATTAGTTATTAATGGCCAATTATTTGACTAGTGTCTCTGACTGAAGAGGTAGTTTTTGTTTTCTGATTATAGTTATTTATCCCTCTCAAACTGAATATGATGTTAAGATGCAATAATTGGAAAATGCAACTTCTAGAGCTTATATAATCAGAGACAAACTTATTTAACAGTGTGTGATTAAAAAGCCATAAAGATAAAAAACAGATTCTGACTTTATTAGACAAACATATCAATATAGTTCTCACCCGTTCTTCTTTTGTTCCAGAGAATTGCAGCAACCAGCAAGATGACGGCCACAGTTACTCCACAACCAGCCACAACCGCTACAAACTTCCATATCCACGTTTGTGCTTTGAAACACGAAGCCATAAAAGTGTCAGTCTCGCTCCTATGCCTCGCATGTACTGCAGCCTTTCAACCATCACTACCAGTGCACACCAAATCAATAACATGTAAAGTTATTGATATAAAGTTTCTAAGTAAATTATTATTAAGTAAATTAATCCCTCAATTCAAGTTTAGGAACATGTTAAGAATAAAACATATTCAAATGTATTACTTCACTGTGGCACTGTGGCAATTTTCCAACTTCAGCAACCTGCAGTACGTGTCTCAAAAGACATTATAAACTTAAAATAGGAAATCTTTACTCTTTGCAAAAATGTTACATCACATTTAATATTTTACCCCCAATTTCTAAAGTAACTTGGGTGTGCACATTGTACAGCTCAAGCTTAAATGTTACACAATGTGTAAACCTTCCAGTCTACTAGATAGTATGTTACTACAGTATAGTAGGTGTTTTATGTAAAGATAGGAATATGAAGCTCTGTATGTGTAAAGAGCCATCTTTAGTGCCAGGCACACTCACACTCAAACCCAAGAAGTGCACACACGCCACACACATTTTTCAAACATCCACAGTATTGCATGTTAGCATTTTTATGCGATAATAAGAATCTTCTACCTGTTATTTCATCGCCAGATTCTGGATTGATGGGAGGCACACTAGACACTGTTTCTTGAATGTACACAAACATATTAACGTTAAAACTACATATAGTCTTCCTACAAATACCAAGCAGCGGATTGTTATTTTACTTACTACAAAGTCGGCTAACACCTGCACAGAAGGCTCACTTCACATTCGCATAAGCAAATGCATAACCATCACAGTAACCAGCAAACATCACCTTAGTATGTTTGTTGTAAAGACATATTCAATGTTTTACATGTGAATATATATTGTATATATCAACATGTTCCAATGAGTCAGTGTGAATTATTGAAACATTTAATAATGATGTCACCTGATGTTGGTTTCACTGGTGTTAGGAAAGAAGAGGAGGAACCACCAGTGTTACTTGGCAAACCAACAGTCCATCCTGGTGACCAACAAAAGTATATTTCAAAATACTGAATGCACTGCAACATCTAAAATTAGTAAATAACTAATGTCACAATTAATATGTATAATTTTGTTACCGGGTGTTCGTTTTACAGGAGTAACAGGAGTGGAAGCATGAAGACTGCTAACAGTCAGACCTTGCAAATAAAAAGACAAATACCTTTTCAAAAAAAAATTCTAACTAATTGCTAGTGAATTGCTATTTTTCTCAGGTAACTTTCCTCTTACCTGTAATGCTATGTGTCAATCTAGATTGTTTTGATGTGAGTTGCAGTGTTGAAGCTGTTGGCTGCAGAAATGTCTGCCTTCTCTCGCACATGATGAAACTACATGGAACTCAGTTTATGGTGCTCGAAAATTTTTTTGAAACATGAACAGTAATGTCTCTTTCCAGAAGTCATGACCCGAGGCCTGTACTAAGAAGCAGGATTTGGGGTGAGCGAGGTAACTTCAGGGTCTGCGACGGTGGTTCACTTCTTACCGGGGTAGATTGCAGGTTTTGTTCCAGATAAGACATCAACTCGTGTAAAAACATCGTCTACTGACCCATAACAGCTCGGTGGGCGGTTCGTAATATAAATCGAAGAAATTATAGGTAATATAAAGTCATAAATCAGGCTAAAAGCAACACCATTTAAATTGCCAAACACAGGAAGAAGAGCTGGCAAACAATATCGGACTGTGTGAATGCGTAAATTAAGGTCTTATTATCACTGGCCCATGTAGAGCGTGTATCTTTAATTACGCGTGTGTATTCCGTTAAATTAACGTGTTGTTTGGATGTATTTTTATGGCGTGAATGACAATATTTTAGTCTTATTTTTCAGCTGCAAGCCCGGTGACTGGAAATGGACTTGGGAGCAAATCAAAAATAAATATAATAACATAACGTATCTAATAAACACCTGCAACATACATAAAAGTACCCAGAGAAAAGTAACGCAAGGCAATGCATACAAGTCTGCGAATAGGTAAGACTCCGACGTGTCGTACTTATATCAAATCATATCATATATATTCGCTTGTCTGTGTAGTTACAATAATATATGTTATATATATATAATCACTTTGTGTCAGCTTCTTGAGTAAGTTGCCATGCGACACGTCGGGGTCGTGTGCTTACAGTCACACATACTGTAATGTAGGCCTATGCTGTGGGTGATTATCAATATATGATAGTCATTCTGCTTACTGCTTTGAATTATGTTTTGTTTTTTATTATTATTTGCTCCCAAGTCTGTTTTACACCGCCGGGGTTGCAGCTGAAAGAATACGACTAAAGTATTATCATACACGTCATA